>NC_060277.1:58498549-58560813 GCF_021613505.1 Equus quagga
CCCCCCCCCCCCCCCCCCCCCCCCCCCCCCCCCCCCCGCCGCTTCAAACGCTAATCTCAAGTCCAGGTTCCAGCTGTGATTCTGACCAACTTGCTGTAAATCGGAGGTTCCCATGACCCCCTCCTCAGGTTGGATTAATTCTCTAGAGTGGCTCACAGAACTCAGAAAAGCATTTACATGCTTTCCCCCATTTATTATAAAAGATATTACAAAGGATACAGATGAGCAGCCAGGTGAAGAGGTACTTAGGGTGAGCTTCCAAGCCCTGGTAACCGCTGAGCTCTCTTCTGTCCCTATAGTGTTGCCTTTTCCAGAATAAATGGAATCATCTAGTAGGTAGCTTTTGAGTTTGGCTTCTTTCACTTAGCATAATGCATTTAAAATTCATCCACTGTTTTGCGTCTATCATTAGTTCATTCTTTTTTTACTGATGCGTAGTCTTTCATTATGTGGACACTCCACAGTTTATCCACTCACCGCTGAAGGGCAGTCAGGCTGTTTCCAGTTTTTGCTGTTATGAACCAAGCCTGCAAATCAAGCTGTTATGAACATTCACATTACAAATGTTGGTGTGAACATGAGTTTTCGTTTCTCTTGGGTAAATACTGAGGAATAGGATTACTGTAGAAGTGCATGTTTAATTTTGTGAGGAAGGGCTACACTGTTTTGCAAAGCAGATGTACTATTTTGCATTTCCACCAGCAAAGAATGAGAGTTCCAGTTGGTCCAGGTCCATTCCAGTAGGTATGTAGTAATATCTCCTTTTGGTTTCATTCTCATTTGCTTGATGACTAGTGATGTTGAGCATCTTTTCACGTGCTTATTTGCCATCTGAGAATACCTTCTTGGGTACAGTCTTCATTTAAATATTTGACCATTTTTTATTGAGTTGTGTGTTTTGTTATTATTGAAGTATGGAAGTTCTTTATAAATTCAAGAATCAAGTCCTTTTTCAGTTTTGCATTTTATAGATGCTTCAATTTCCAATCTGTGGCTTGTCTTTTCACTGTTTTGACAATGTCTTTTGAAGAGCAGAAGTTTTAAATTTTGACAAAGTCCAACTTATCAGTTAAAATTTTTTTTTGTTTTATGGATCCTGCTTTTAGTGTTGTATCTAAGAAGCCTTTGCCTAACTCAAGGTCACGAAGACTTTCTCCTAGCAGTTTTCTAGTTTTGTTTCAGTTTACATTTAGGTCGATGACCCATCTTTACCTAATGTTTATTATGGATCAGACACTGGGCCCAGAGCTGTGGAACCACAGAAGAATGAGAAAGAGTCCTTTGCTCAAGGAGTTGGGGGGCGGGAGACAAACCAGTCAACAGAATGTTAGGCTGGTGTAAGAGGTGCTGTGGGCGCTCATCGTGGTGGGGAAGCAGGACTGTTCCCTGGAAAGGGGCAGGAAAGAGTATCACAGGACAGTAGAAGTGAGGTTGAAAGTGGGAATGGGGGTGGGAGGCCCTTTGTTCTGGGCGTGGAGTGGCTTTGGGGAGGCCTGGAAGCTAACTGGTAGAGCAGCTGCCCCTCATTTGCTGCACTGGCATCTGAGTGCAAGGCGCTGGGCACAAGTGGGCAGAGCATGCAGTGTGCCTTACCCCAGAGCAGAGACGGTAGGGGCGGCTTTAGGCCATGGTTTATGCCGTGTTCTTTGAGGAACTGGGGACCGTCTTTCGTCACTGAAAGTCAGAGGCATCTGTATCACAAAGAGCCCATCCTTAGGGGGCAGCGAGGTGCTGTTCCATAGTTGTCTCCAGCTCCCACCCTAGGGACAGGTCACAGAGCCGTTGCTGTAGTGCTGTTCCCTGTGGATTTACTCCTGAGGACCATGCAAGGGACATGTAATGACAAGGTAATCCCAGGAGGGGCCTGCAATATTATCCCTCATATCTGCAGCTATTGTATATATTTAAAACAATAATGCTAGACCCATTTTATGCTGGGGAGAGGTAGGGCATATTCCAGGCATTGAATAAATTAACCCTGCAAAGCACAGCAACTGCTTTCATGGGCCAGCTGGCACCACAGGAAAATAGCTGAAGCCTGTGAATTAGAAAGGAGTATTTCAGGAATGTGAAAAAAGATATCAGCTGTATTCAGTGATTTACTTAATCCGGTAACAATAAGGAAATCCAGAGCAATGGCAGACTCAGCCTGTGCGAGGGGACAGACTTTGCTCGTTACTCAGAGGGGGTGTCCACCATGACTCTGGGGCAACCAGGGTGACAGTGCAGGCAGGAGTTAGGTCCCTGCACCGTCTGCATCTGTAGAAGCTCCAGGAAAGTTCTCTCTTCCCCTCTTTTCTTTCTGGTGGTCCCAGGAGTGAACGCAGACTGCTAACGGGCTCAGCTCCTATGCAGCCTCTCCCTTCTCCCTCCCCTGCTCCCCTCTCTCCACCCCCTGGGCCCTTTCTGGGATGGCTTCTGTTGTCGTGCCTTGTGCACCCAAGGCCTCACCGCTCACTCTCCTGCAGACACCTCTCCACAGCTCCTGGGGCCACAGATGGGAGCCTGGCCCTTGCACACTGCTACCTTCTCCACCCCACTGGGCCCCGAAACCGCCAGGGTTTCTTTGTAGCTGGGAACTGCCAGAGAGCCAAGTATTCAGTACATCCCCAGAGACATGGTGGATATGTGGGGAGACCTCAGAATTTCTTGAATTTGCTCAGAATTTCAGTGTTGTTTTGATGGCCCTATTCCTGGCTGCCTCCCTGGTCCCTTAGGGGATGAGAGTTCTCCCAGGAGGCTCTTTAGTTCCTCAGACAGATGGACTGCCAGGGGCCCTCCCCAGCTGGCCTCCTGACATGTCTGGGCCGCACACTCAATGTGGTTGGGATCCAGTTGAGACCCTGCTATTCTGAACTCTTCAAGCTCTCATGACTTAGGGCTGCCTTTTCAGAATAACGTCATCATTATAGAAAATTCTCTTCTACCTGATGGCTGTCCTTCGTTAGTCTGTCAGAAACCACAGGACTCTGATGGTACCATATCAGAGGAGAAGACCGCCATCTTTGAGCAAGAAGCAAGAGAGAAACCGGAGTCCAGTCTTGTTTTTTTCCCTATATATATTCTTTATTTTGCCAAGCTCAAAATTTACTTTGCTTTTTAAATTGGTTGTTCCCTGACTCCCCACCCCGACATCCATACACGCTGACAGAAACTAGTCGAGACAACTTGGGCATTTGTCAGGTGAACCCCTCCCTTGGCATCCTGAAGGCGCCTGTCTCTGACGTGAGATGCAGATAAGTGATGAGGAACCAGTAGAGAGGAGTACATATCTTTCAGAGGGAAGAGAAAGTCAGAAATCGGGATAAAGTATTAAAGGGGAAAGGAGCCATTGAGGAAGTCCCGTCACGTAACTCATGGACGTTGCTGGCTGGAGAGCTCGTTACTGTGATAAAGGACTGTGATGGCGTGGAAGCGTTAACACCACCGCTCTCTGAATCAGAAGTGGGGGTGTGGGGGGATTCTTCCACCACCATTCTTGAGTTGTTAAAGCCACTTTCTCAGCAAGGGGCCTTGAGATGACCCTCTGTGGTTTCTCTTGAGTCGCATTTGCAGTATAGATAGTGTGGCACATGGAGGCTGCCTCTCCCGAGGGTGCAGAGCTGGTGCTGGCTTCTTCCTTGCTTGTGTTTTCCTTGGGCAGAAGGCCAGCGTAGTGAAGTACGTTGAGCAAAGGGGGGCAGTGGATGTGGTGAAGGGATCTACCTCTCCCCCCGTGGTCAGTGGCTCTCGTCATGGAGGGTCTCTTTTTGCACCCATGCTCAGCAGTGCTGGGGAAGAGAATTTGTGCCCTCCCTCCTGGGTCTCCGTAATGCAAGTGCACTGCAGGGTGTCGGTGGAGGGCACAGGGGTTCTGCTGGGTGGGTGGGGCAGTGTGCCCTGCAGTTCTTGCATTGTTTCTAGAGGAAATAGAACAGAATGAGTCAGAACTGGTCTGCCTGTTGGCTTGGAATCAGAGCCACTGACATCATAGAGTTTTGCCCTTGGTGCCACCTGACTTAGGGGCCTCAGTTAGGAACAAAGAAACAGAAAAGGTTAGATAAAAGACAAAGTACTTAGACTTGATACTTTAAATTATTGGGTCCCTAAGTCTGTGGTTACCATCAGCTACCACTTATAACAAAGCGTCTAACATAAATCCATTTATTATTGTTTCAGTTAAGACATCTGAAATGTTAAACCATAAAAATGTAAAGTATTATTTACTATTACTGTGAAACTAGGATGTATACCAAAAATTTAAAAGGACATCCTTCAGGAATAAATTCAGGAAATGAGGTGAAGCAGTAGATGATTTTAGAGATTTGGTGTTGAATAATTCTAGGAACTGTTTCTCAAGTTATAAGTTAATGAGATTAATTTTTATTGTACTCATGTTTATACATAACATGTGTATTATTTTCAAGGTAATAAGGCTGGAAGGCTCTATGATATCAATGGGGTTCTCATCCTGAAAGCAATTTTGGGGTTGGATTTTTTTCCCGATTGGAGACATTTATAAGTCCTACAGGAAAAGGATTGTCATTGTTTTATAGTTCTGTGTTATATTTGCCCATTAGTTCAGCATCTACTTAGTGAACGATGCCCGTTTGCAGGGCCCTGTGCTGGGGCCTGTGTGCTTGCCTGATGAGGGAGGGGCAGGCAGATACCTGCAGGCATTTCTTCAGTGGAAGGCAGAATCTAAATATTTACTAGCTAAAATTTCTTGAGCACCTGCTATGTGCCAGGCCCAGTGTAAATACTGGGTACATCATGGTGAACAGACTTTCGAAAGCTCATCTGGGGTTGTCACTCTGTGCTCAAATCCCTTCATTTTAACTTATTTTTAAGCTAACATTTATGAACACCGACTGCATGCCCAGCACGGAGCTTCCATGGTGGTGAGGGAGGCAGATAGTCAATGATGGATAATCAATGACAGATAGTCTTAGTTTGGTAATAAAGGTTCTGAAGAAATGAACGGGGCTGTGGGGTGGGCTGGGAGAGCTGCTCTACACAGTGGAAGGAGAAGACCTCTCGGAAGAAGTGCTCTTGAGCAGAGACCAGCTGAGGGGAAAGGAGCCCACTGTGTGAAGAGCGGGGGGCAAATTCCAGGCAGAGGGAGCAGCGAGTGCAAAGCCCTTGGTTGGGAACCGGCGTGTTCAGGGAGCTAGAAGCAGCTCCAGTGACAAAGCACAGTGAGCGGGGGAGCTCCTGCCGTGAGGTGGGTGGGGCTAGACTCAAAGAGACTGTCCCAGCCTGCAGTATCCAGGTGGGAGATGGGAGTGGCTCGGATGGGAGCAGGCTGCAGATCAGGACAGAGAAGTACCGGAGGAGGGAAGAGAGCCACAGAATTTTCTGGAGCCTAAGAGGTGGGAGCATCAGAAAGGGGATAGAGCACTCACAGAGGGAGGGCCCGGAGGAAGGTCTTGGAGTGAATGCCCCAAGATGAGAACCATGAGCTCGCTGGCCACGTGGGGAAGAATCAGGTTTGACTACACAGCAGCGTAAGTGGCGAGTGTGGCTTGGCTGAGCTCAGCTGGGCAGTCCTTTATTTTGGAGCAAGGAGGAGCAGTGGGCCCAGGCTGGGGTGCACGGCCTGAAATGGTGCTGCCTGGTCCTCATCAGGGAAGTTAGCAAACTCCTTGGTCTCAGTTGACATTGACTGTAAAGTGTGGGTGACAACAGCCACCTCGTGGGCAGTCGGGAGCACTAGAGAAAGTAACCTCTGGAAATCGCTGGATGTCCTGCTGGCACGTAGTTGGTGTTCACAAATGTTAGCTTAACAATAAGTTAAAATGAAGGGGTTTGAGCACAGAGTGACAATCCCAGATGAGCCTTCGGGAGTCGTCAGGAATTGGGGAGAGCTTCCGCCCAGGTCTGCGTGGGCCCTTTTGGGAGGGCTCTCCAGGAAACGGCCGGAGTCTGATCCCCCAGTCTGGGCCCTGTGGGTTTGAGACATGGGGGCCCCAGGGAGGAGTCCTTGGTGCTTCTGCGGTTTCGAGTCTGGGAGAGCGCAAGAAAGGTGGTGCTGATAATAGAAATGGGGAAGTCGGGGGAGGCGGTGCTCCTGCAGGGTCTGTGCGCTGTGCTAGGGCTGGCAGCGGTGGGCATATGCCGGGAGGCCGCCCCCTGCGAAAGGCTCAAAGGCCAGCTGCGAGCAGGGAAGTCAGCAGACAAGTCTCAGAGTCCTGTGGGCCCCTCGACTCGGGGAAGTGTCTAGGGGGAGACACTTGAGCTCACTTCAGAGGTGGCATTGAACTTAGCCAGGCCAAGAGGGCAGGGCGGCTGTCCCGAGCCTCCTCTGTTTGCTTCTCCACGTCTCCTCTCATCTCTCTCCACCGGCTCCTGGACACTGTCAGTGGGCTCCCTGCCTCCCCAGTGAGCAGCAGATTGGAGGGAGGGGGAGAATGAGTTTGAGGCATTTCTTGCCCCAGCTCCCTCCCAACTGACTCTCCATGGGTTGGTTGCATTTCACTACTGAAGGCCTCGGCTTCTGTCTCTCAGTCCAGCTCTCTCTGGGATCCAGCTGCTTCCTCCCCTGACTCCTGCAGGCTGAGGGGTGATAACGGTCCTGGCCTGAGGGTTCTGCACCTTCCCTTGTTGCTCCTCCAAACTCTGCCCACACCCTTGTAAAGGGTTCCTTTCTGAGCTGCCCTGTTGCCCAGCTGATGTCCCAGGCAGAGGCAGGGCGTGTGCAAGGGCCCAGACCTGGGGCTGAATAAATAATATGCCTCAAGATACTTCCGCCTCAGTAGATATGCAAGTCTCCAGCTCCCTCCTACACTACAGTTTTTGTTTTGTTTTTCTTATCACATTTTTAAAAATTGTGGTAAAATATACATACTATGAAGTTTGTCGTCTTAACTGTTTTTGAGTGTTCAGTTCAGTGACATTGAGTACATTCACTTTGTTGTGCAACCGTCACCACCATGCGTTCACAGAACTGTTTTCATCTTACAAACCTTAAACTCTCCCCATGAACAATAACTCCCATCCCTTCTCTCCCCGGCCCCTGGCACCCACCATTCTACTTTCTGTCTCTCTGAACTTGACTACTTTAGGTACGTCATGTAAGTGGAATCATACAGGATTTGTCTTTTTCTGACTAGTTTATTTCACTTAGTATAATGTCCTCAAGGTTGTAGCATGTATCAAATTTCCTTCCTTTTTAAGGCTTAATAATATTCCGCTGGATATATATACCACATCCATGCATTCCATGTGTTTTGTTTATCCATTCATCTATCAATGGATGCTTGGGTTACTTCTACCTTTTGGCTATTGTAAATAATGCTGCTATGAGCATGGGTATACAAGTATCTCTTTGAGACCCTGTTTTCAATTATTTGGGCATATATCTAGAAGAAGACTTGCTGGATCATATGATAATTCTAGTTTTGATTTTGGTTTTTTTGCTGAGGAAGATTTACCCTAAGCTAATATCTGTTGCTACTCTTCCTCTTTTTGTATGTGAGCTGCTGCCCACAGCATGGCCACTGACAGACAAGTGGGGTAGGTCTATGCCCAGGAAGTGAACCTGGGCTGCTGACGCAGAGCATGCTGAACTTAACCAGTAGGCCGCTAGGACTGGGCCTCTATTTTTGATTTTTTGAGAAATGGCCATGTCATTTTCCATAGCAGCTACACCATTTTACATTCCCTGTAACAGTACACAAGGGTCCCAGTTTCTCCACATCCTCACCAACATTTGTTATTTCCTGTCTTTTTTAAATAGTAACCATCCTAATGGGTATGATGTGGTATCTCATTGTGGTTTTGATTTGCATTTCCCTAATGATTAGTGATGTTGAACATCTTTTCATGTACTTACTGGCCATTTATATATGCTCTTTGGAGAAATGTCTGTTCAAGTCCTTTGTTTTTAAATCAGAGTTGCTTTTGTTGTTGAATTGTGGGAGTTCTTTCAATATTCTGGACATTAACCCTATCTTAGCGTGCTCGAGCTGCCACAACAAAATATCGCAGACTGAGTGGCTTAAACAAGAGAAACTTATTTCTCACTGTTCTGGAGGCTGGGGTCCCAGGTCGGGGTGCTGGGCTGATTTGCTTCCCTGTGAGGGCTCTGACCTGGCCTGCAGAGGGCTGCCTTCCTCCCGTGTCTCACGTGGGCTTTCTTTGGTGCGTGCACATGGGTGAGGTTTCCCTCTTTTCCTCTTCTAGTAAGACCACCAATCCTATTGAATTGGGACCCCACCCTTGTGACCTCATTTCATCTTCATTTACCTCCTAAAAGCCCTGTCTCCAAATGCAGTCGCACTGGGGACCGGGGCTTCAGCAGAGGAATTTGGGAGGGGACACAATTCGGTCCATAGAAAACTGCGTATCAGATAAATGATTTGCAAATATTTTCTCCCATTTCATGAGTTGCCTTTTCACTTTGTTCGTTGTGACTTTCGATGTGCAAAAGTTTTTAATTTTGATGTCCAAATTATCTATTTTTTCTTTTGTTGCCTGTGCTTTTGGTGTCATATCTAAGAATTCATTGCCAAATCCAATGCCAGGAAGCTTTTCCCTGTGTTTTCTTCTAAGAGTTTAACAGTTTTAGCTCTTAATTTAGGTCTTTGATCCATTTTGAGTTAAATTTTGTTGATGGTGTAAGGTAAGGATCCAACTTCAATCTTTTGAATGTGGATGTCCAGTTTTCCCAGCACCATTTGTTGAAAAGACTGTCCTTCCCCATTGAATAGTCTTGGCACTGCACTGTAGTTTTTATTCTTAGTTACTCTTCAATAGATCTTTTAAAACTATTTCTGTAGAAAGAGCTCTTGAAGTATTTTATTTCTGTCTCCTCTTCTCCTGCCTTGGCTCATTCACTTTTAGTTCTTTGATGTGAGGCCACATTATAGGTAAGGAGATAACTGCTGATTAGTGGCCATCCAGCTCTTTGGGATGTTGGCTTCTTGCTTCAGCTTTGGTGACAGAAGGATGGCCCCAGGCAGTGATTCTGAGCCTGTGGTTGCAATATAGCTCCCAGGTTACAGCCTCTCTCTAGGGTCCGCGTTTCATATTTAGTTTCTTAACTCCTCTTCTGTTTCTTATTCCACATTACACTCTCTTATCGATCTCTGCCTTATGGCAGTGTTTCATAGTTTCTGCAAGTTCTTATTCCATTTTCAAAGTATGTTTTCAGGATTGAGATGGTGTGGTTAGTGATGTACGAATGTTCTTTTCCATTTAGATTTTCTTTGTCGCTTCTGCTGATGGGATAAATGAATTTTAGTTTGCTGTTTTTCTTCTCATGCTGTGTGGAGATCTGTTCTTTTCTTTATTTACTGGGAAGGAATCTAAGACTAATGGGATGATTTTTCATCTCAAGACCACAGGAAATAATAAGCTTTGAAGAGTTTCCTGTGGCCTCTAGCTGAAGTCTGGGATTCCCTCGGCTGCTCCCAAACCAGATTTTCAGCGTTAACATTTCAGCAGTAGATGGGAAACAGAGCAGGTGCCGGTCCAAGAACTAGTGTCTAACGACTCTCGTTCTTGCTCTGGAGCTGAGTTTCTCAACCTCAACTACTGACATTTTAGGCCAGATGCTCCTTTGTTGTAGGGGCTGCCCTTTGAATTGTAGAATGTCTAGCAGCAATCTCTGGCTCCACCCAGTAGCACCCCCAAAGTTGTGACAATCGAAAATGGCTCCACACATTGCCAAATATCTCCCAGGGGCAGAGTGATCCACCCACCCACACCCACCCCAGTTTATAGCCACTCCTGTTGAGGAGGTCAAGAGCAAACTCAGCCATGTTCTAAAGAGCTCTAGCTAGCTGTTTGCAACATGTTGTTCACTTACATTCTGTTTCCTGCCGAGTCCCCTGGTGATTGAGCTATGTGAACATTCTTATTTTGTTAGTTCTCAGACTTGAATGCTTTAGCTTCCCGCTTCCTGGGGCTTATTGTAACTTGTAGTTGAGACCTCAATGCCCTCTCCCACTCTCAGAGACTCATTATTTTGTGATAGTCCAGAATGGTTTCCTAGTCGCCTGTTTTCTTACCTTGAAAGGATAATAAATCTGAGGCCTGAGATAACCCCTCCGTCGCAGATTCTGAAGGCAGCGATTAAGTAGCAGAGGAACACGTTTTGAGGGAGCAGGAGACATAGGCATGGGTTCTGACTCCCTGATGCCCAACACCTGTCTTCCTCAAATGGTTCTTCCCTTCTTCCCTCCGTCCCTTCCTCCCTTCTTCCTCTTCTACTTTGTGCCATGCAATTTATGAGTTACCGTGTAAACACATGTCTTACACTATCCTGGAGATGGAAAAAGCTTGGTAAGAAAATGTTTGAAAGATTTGAAGAAAACACCCTTGAGAAGACCCTCTCCCTACGCCCCTGGCGGTGGGTTCCTGGATTTAACTGTAATTCCTTGATCAGTTTGATCCTTTGAGATGGTTTAGGAGGATTTTCAGAAATCAGGAAATTAATGAGAAAGCTTTTTTTTTTTCATTCCTTGTACTTGGCCGGAGCCCATCTATTAGTCTTCTGTTACTAATCTACGCCCATGAGGAAAGTATTATTTACTAGCATTCACACCTGTGTTTAACTTTGAGCAGCTAGGATGTATTAAGGCTGGGATCGATTCTAATGACGGTAGGGTGCCTGCTGTCTGTGTTTATTTTCCTCTCTGCAGTCATGTACCGTATAACGACGTTTCCATCAGTGACATGCTGTGTATACGATGGTGGTCCCATGGATTAGTACCACACAGCCCAGGTGTGTGGTAGGCTATACTATCTAGGTTTGTGTAAGTGCACTCTGTGATGTTCGCACAACGAGGAAATCACCTAGCGACACGTTTCTCAGAATGTATCCTGTTGTTAAGCAACCCTTGACTTTATTTTCTCTCTTCACGTTTCCAAATGAAAACAGGCCACTCCGTGTACAAGAAGAGCGCTTTCCTTAAATCTGGTGTGTCTGTGTAGTTCCTGCCACTGAACCTTGGTTTACTCGGTCCATCACTGTGTCTCATTGAGTTAATAAAACAGAGCAGCCCTCCACTGAACACAATTAACAGTGTTTGTTGGGAAAGCAGCTAATATTTGTTGAGTGCCTTCTGAGTGCCCAGCCCTCAACATGCATGTTCTTCTTCCATCTTCCCCGTTTTGTGAAATAGGCACTAGTAACTCCATTTTATTCGGTGAAGATGTTGAGAATCACAGTGTATTCAAAAAGCGTGCCTGAGCTCATACAGTAAACAGTGGAGCTGCGTTTGGACCAGGAGCATTGGATCTGAAAGCCTTCCTGCTTCCCCATGGGAGCAAAGCTTATTCAGAAAGGCCTTATCCGTCCCTGGTGTTTAAGAGCCAGTTAAAACTGTATTTGAATCCCAGCTCCATCATAAACTCTGTGATTTGGGCAAATTGCTTAACCTCCCTGAGCCAAAGTTTCCCCATTTGTAAAATGGCGGTGACACTTACCTCATCAGGTTACAGTAAGGGTTTAGAGACACCCACGAAGAGTACTCAGCAGTGCCTTGCCAGGCTCCGAGTGGAATAGTCGCTCTCATGTCACTGCAGTATTCACGTAATTAACTGGTTCCCTGTCAGACAGCCAGGCCAGGGGTGAGGGCTGAGAGGAGGGTTGTGGAGGAAGCAGATTGGGTGAAACTCTGCCAAAAGCCAGGAGTGGGCCTAGGGGGCACCTGCTCTCCTTCTGGCAGGAGGCCTTCCTGGAAGTGGGCAGAGAGCAGGGCCAAAGCCCACCAAGTACAGTGGGTGGACAGCTCTGAGGACAAACCTTTCGAGGTCTGTTCCAGAAGAGTGTAGGCTGGGTGGGAGCAGAGCGAGGGGAAAGAGGCAGCCTCTGGAAGATTTGGAGAACACTACGAAGACACTGGTCCAGGCTGGGGCGTGAGGGCCCATGTTCAATAATGTCCTAAACCATGGGGACTGGGGAGCAGGGCACAAAGCCAGTGTTCGCTGTGGCGGAGTGCTTGCCTCACGCGCTGGCTCTCATCCTCCCATCCGTCCTGGAAAGCTGCGTTGATCCCGCGGAGCCCATTTCTGTTCTGGGCATCCCATCCCGGGCACTTTCCCTACCTACAGGGTTCTCTTCCTGGTTCAGATGAGTGGGGCATCAATTATTTCATTTCCACATACACTGAATTCTGAAAGAAGGTAGAATTTGAAGGGAAGAATCTGGCTGGTGGATGGGTAGAAAATAAAAGGCTAACTCTGGGAAAAATAACGAGAAAAAAGAGTGAAGGGAGCCAAGAAAAGGTAGCATGGCAAACAAGAGGGCTCCAGATGAGAAAAGTTCTCTAGATATGTTCATTTGGGAATAATTTGATTGGGTTCAGAAGGTTCTAGGAGAATAAAGAAAAGTGATGGCACAAATGAAGTAACCCTGAGAATTTTGCCTCAGAGCAAGTAACTCATCAGTCTTTGGAAAATGGTTGAACACTTTTCGGGTGCACTGTCCAGAAGGTTGTCCGATTTGTTGCCAGAGATGGAGAGAGGAGTTAAGATCTTGAGTTTTGACTCAGGTGGCTTTTTTTTTTTTCTCCAAGGAGTTTGACTCCAGAAACATTAGGGAAAATATGGCAAGAAAAATTTCCACCCTCTTCCTGCTGGCTTTTCATCTTCATATTCTTATCTTTTTATTTTTTTTTTTGGAGTAAACAACAGGCATTTAATTTCAGGGGTAACCTGGGAAGATTCTGGAAAATGTAGATGCATTGCAGAATCACCGAATGTTTTCATAAAGTAAGCCCTGGAATAGTCGTTTCTAAGTACTTGTCGCCATCACATAAAGGGGTGCCTTGATTAGACAGATATTTTATTCAGGTTGTCTCCATGAGTCAGACTGATGTGTTACTGCTTGATTCTGTAGTAATTGGTAAAATTCATCAGTAATTCCCTCCAAGAATCACTCAGGCTATGTTGGTTCATTTTATGCTGGGAGTCCTAATAAAATTAGTTACTGTGTAGTTCTTAACCTAGGAATTCTATCATTGTTGCTGTGGAAACCAGCTTATTAAAAATTGTGGGTCAAGAGAGAAAAATAATTGGTGCTAAATGTCAGTAAAATACGTGAAGGGTAAGGTTTTTTTTTAATACAGAATAAAAAAAATAATCATGATACCTGGAAGCAAGCTGAGACTAGTAAGTTTCTGAACTAATCATATAACTGAAATCATGGATAACTTTTCTGAAAAACACTATAGAAAACAAATTTCAGAGTCTTTAAATATCTATTTTCACCTGTTGCCACACTCACGTAGCTGCCAGCGCAGTAGTGCTGCGAGTGAGCTCCTGGTAGGCTCTCAGACACACAGCTAACAACTTTCAGCAGGAGCAGAAACTGTTTGGCCTGGCTGAAGAGGCACTGTCGCTTGAAATGGTCTCTTCCAGCAGGGAAAAGGAGACCAGAACAGGAGAAGGTCACAGCCTCCTCTATGAGCAAGGCTGAGGAGGTGACCTGTTGTTTTTCTCCTAGGTGGCTAATGGGGTGGACCAGGATGTGGGTGAGGGGAGAGGAGGCCCAGGGCTGCTTAGCACTAGCTGCGACCCCTCAGGGGGGCAGTCAGTTTCAGACCCCTAGGTCCTTGAGTGTGGCCACTGGAATTAACTCTCACCTATTAGTGTTTTTTTAAAGTGCATTTTTGGTTTTTTATTTTTCAATTTTTCTATTTCATTTATTTATTAGTTAAATTAATTATTTCTTATTGTGACAACATTGATTTATAACATAAATTTCAGATGTACATCAGTTTATTTCGATTTCTTATATTATTAGTATATTAGTATATTATTAGTATATTATATCCTGTTTACCACCCAAAGACTAATTTCAATCCATCACTATACACATGTGCCTAATCACCCCTTTATGCCTTCCCCCCTCCCCCATTCCCCTCTGGTTTGTTTTTTGAAAGGATGGAGCATTACCTGTGAATTTGGTATACCATCTCACTCCCTTGGTCATTAGAGTCCATGGGGACAGGCAGCGTCAGGGTTGGAGCTGGGTGAGAACCTGTCCCATTGTGCTACTGATGGAAGAAGCAGGCTCAGGTTAAGATATGGTGCTGCACCTTGCTCAGGAATGATCAAAAAACTCAGGCTGCCTTTCATATCTTTGTATGCGGATTTTCCCCTTAGGTCTTTAACTGCATCCTGCTACTTTGCACAATTTTTCTCTCATAAAATATTTTAATTAGGGGGAGTAAGTCTACCCTATAATGTCAGGTCTGACCAATTAAAATGTGCCCTATTAATTTTTAAATGATATCCATTTTTGTCCAAAAGAAGAAAAAAATCTGTGCTTCTGTGACGTCTAATTTTCAAGTAATTCATTTCCATCTATTTAAAAATTAGGTAGATTGCGCCATTGTCAACCCTTAAGCTACAAGGCTTATGGACATAGTAGGTCTTGACTCAAGCTGACTATTTTGTGTGGGGATATACAGAAATAGTGTATGGGTGTATTATACTGTGTTAGGCGTCCCTGACCAAGAAGAAGCCATCATTCTGCTGAAAGATTCTGCCTTCTGTAGAACATCAGTAATATTGCACACATGTTTTTAATAGTTTGGTAAAAGCTGTTGCAAAGTTGTAAAATTAGCCTAGTGCACAGGTACCATCTTAGGGAGAGAATGCTCGATGTGCAGCCCAATCATAAGTGCCTGTTCTCTTCGAGAACGATGGTGAACATGGAATATGGGGGTGAAGCTCCAGGATGTCTCTCACCAGGTTCAGTTGTGGACACACGTTTTTCTTTTCTGCTCTTCTACAGAAAGACCCAGTAGCACAAAGATGAGGAGTGCAGCCAAGCCCTGGAGTCCAGTCATCAAAGCTGGGAGCCATGGGACGGAGCGTGCACGGCCCCTCCCCGCAGCCTCTTCCGGCATGAAGAGTTCTAAATCTTCAACTTCGTTGGCTTTTGAGTCCCGACTCAGCAAGGTACCGACTGAAACCCACAGGGCAGGGCTGCTCGCGCCCCAGTAGCCCTGGGTTGGGAGACTGAAGAGGGCGTTAAGCAAGGCGGGAAAGGAGGCTCTGAGCAGGGTCCCGGGAGAACCAGCATATCTTGACCTAAAGGAACAGAGCAAAGAGCGGGTAGCTGGGTGCCCTGGGGTCGAGAAAGGAAATCTGCAGAACATTTATCAGAGAGACTAAGATCCCCTACCCTGGATTACGTGGACTTTCCAGCCAGAGTTTTGCCCCCAGCACCCCACAGATGGGGGTCAAGATCACCAACGAGGGGCTGGCCCCGTGGCCGAGTGGTTAAGTTCGCGCGCTCCGCTGCAGGCGGCCCAGTGTTTCGTTGGTTCGAATCCTGGGCGCGGACATGGCACTGCTCATCAAACCACGCTGAGGCAGCATCCCACATGCCACAACTAGAAGGACCCACAACGAAGAATGTACAACTATGTACCTGGGGGCTTTGGGGGAAAAAAGGAAAAAAAAAGATCACCAACGATCTCCACAATCCCAATAATCCAGTTGTCAGTTCTCCATCCTCATCTTGCTTGGTGGTCGCAGCATTAACACAGTTGATTGTGCCCCATCTAGGAGTGCGTCTTCTCTCGGTTTTCCCTCCCTCCCGGGCAGCACCTGAGAGTCTCTGTTGTTGGCTCCTCCTCATCACCTGGGTCTCTAACGTCAGGTGGGACTGAGGCACAGTCCTTGGGCTTCATCTCTTGTCTAGCTACTATGTCACACCCAATGCCTCTTTTACTACCCTGAGATGAGATTCAGAGATAGCATAACCTACCTACACACATACGTTTGAGAAGTCAATATAATATCCTAACTATAAAAGGAAAGTAGTTCATAATCAAATAATCCCTATTTCCATCTGCATATGCCTGAGCATGACTGTGCTGAAGGACCTAAGGTGCTCCTCACAGCACCGTGGATGTGACAGCTGTGATGCAGACCGATTCAGGGTTGTCGTGTCCATGACTCAGATACCATGAAGGATAGTGAGGGAGTGACTTGATTGTTTTGAAATGGTGAACACTCTTGGTAAGCCTCTGAACCTAAGGGCAGTCTTGACTTGTGCTTAGAAAGTTCAGTGTATCTTAAAGTTGTGCAAGAAGTACATTGTTTTTATATGTAAAACAAAGGGATGCTCTAGCCTCAGATAATGATAAAAAGGTGCACCACCTTTGTGAATGTCTGTGCAATATGTGAAAATTGTGAGGGGTGTGGGACAGTTCTTTTTTTGTGTGTGAGGAAGATTGGCCCTGAGCTAACATCTGTGCCCATCCTCCTCTTTTTGCTTGAGGAATACTGTCACTGAGCTAACACCTGTGCCAATCTTCCTCGGTTTTATGTGGGACGCCCCCACAGTGTGGCCTGGTGAGTGGTATTAGGTCTGTGCCCAGGATCTAAACCTGCAAACCCCGGGCCGCTGAAGCAGAGCCCGCGAACTTAACCACTACGCCACCAGGCTGGCCCCTGCGGGACAGTGCTTTGTGCAACATTGTCGCATTCGTTGTAGGGCATCTGGATTCCCCATCCTCTCACCCATTAAATATAAGTAGCACCTCCAGTCATGGTGACAACTAAAAATGCCCCCACAAATTTCCAGCACACTCCCTGAGGGACAGCACTGTCCCTATTGAGAACAGTTGTTCTAGGTGATAGTGTCCATTCTCATGAATTTTAATACAAGATATGAATGACATACAAATTTCTGTCTCTAGCCAGGACCCCTCCAGTTGCCTTTGTGACATCACCTCTTGGATGTCTAAAAGGCACCTTGAGTATAATATCCAAAATGAATCTTGATCCCTTCCTCTCCATCTCTCCTGCCCCCTAAACCTGCTTCTAGTGACTCTCCCCATTTGAGTAGGTAGCATCTCTATCCTTTCAGTCGCTCAGGCCAGAGCCCGTGGACCCTCCTTTTCTCACATCCCACAGTGCATCAGCAAAATGCCATTGCTTCTACCTTAAAAATAGATGTCAACTCAACCACCTCCCACTGCCTCCTTTGGGACCACTTGGGTCATGCCATCACCTTCCTTATATGGGCTTCCCAAATGATTGCCCTTCTTTTGTCTTTGCACCCTATATTTCATTTTCAGCAGAAGCCAGGATGGTCCTTTTAACACATAAATCACATCATTTCTCTGCTTAAAACCCTCTAGGGGCTCTCTCCATTCACTCAGAGTGAAAAGTGAAGTCCTTGAAATGGCCAGTGATGCCCTGGAGATGGGCCCCATGCCCCCTTGGATGTCATCGCCTTCCCCTCTGCCCTGGCTCCCTGAGCTCTGGTCACACTGTGTTCTTTAGCTGAGTGGTGCTGTCACTCAGGCGAGCAGCGTGTCTCTCTGCAGCAGCGTGTTTGCTGCTCTCCTGCCTGAAACATTCCTCCCCCCATCCCCGCGTGTCTGCCCCTTCTCCTCCTTTAAGTCTGTCTCAAATGTCACCTTATCAGAGATCGTTCCTGATGGCTCTAGGTAAAGTGCCCGGTGACCTCCTTGCCCTGCCTTATTTTCCCTCTTGGCTCTTAGGACCATGGCACACACCTGCTTGGTTAGTGTCTGACTCCCCGCAGCTGGAATGTAGGCCCCGTGAGGGCAGGGGCTGTCTGCTTTCTCGGTTGTTGCACAGCTCTGTGCCTCACGCTTAGAAGAGCACTTGCCGCTTGGCTGGCACTCAGTATTTATTGAATGCCCAAGGACACCAGTTCTTCTGGGAGTGGTAGTGTGATGGAATGTTGGTACTGGAGAGCACAGTCTTGGAGTGGGTCAGACTAGGCTGGGTTGAGATCCAGGCTCTGCTGTGAAACCTCAGGCAAGCTATGTAACTGTCCTGAACTCTGAGATGAAGGCAATATCTTACCTGCCATGAGGAGTAAGTGTGGATAAAGTATCCTACACATAATTTTGTTTATTATCCTATTATCCTGGACTTGACCATTATTTCTGTGATTTTTATTTTTATAATCTTTGACCTATGGTACATTTGGGAGACATCTTTAATTTACATTTTAAATTAATACATACATTTCTCCAATCACAGATTATTAGCGCTTATAGAATATATTGAAATATTTTTAAAAGCAGTGTTAATAAAAAAAGGTCTAAAGCTTAGGAGTGTTTCCTAAGGACAATGAAATGTTGGCCGCTCTTGCTGATGATAGGTGTGTGTTCTGGAAACTTGTTCCACAGGGGAAAAGCAGATATTCGTGTTAGCGACTTTGCTGTCATTTCTCTTTCTTGGGATCTCCAGGCCTAATTCCATAGAAGAGAATGATGGGGTTTGAGGGAAGGGTAGCAGAAAGAGCTGTGCCATGCCCACACCTTTCTGGCTTTTGTCATGTGTCTCTGCTTTGACCATCTATCCTTTCCTCCTATGGTTGTGGGAGGAGGAGGAAGACTAAAAATCCAGAGAACAGAAGAGAAAGAGGAAATGGTGGTGGACAGAAAGGCAAGTAAATTTGTTGCCCTCAGTATTTTACTATGAAAATTGCAAGCATCCAGAGAAGTTGAATTATACAGTGAGCACCCGCATTCCGCCGCTAAGATGCTACAGTTAACATCTTACTATATTTGCTTTATAGTAAATGGATACATATGGGGTGGATAGATATGTTTTGACTGGTCAAAAATAGGAAAACTGAAGCATGTCCACCAACATAGAATGAAATACCCTACTTCAAATACTGGTCCAAGCTTGCAGGAGCAGTGATGGAACCCGGTGAGGGACCAGGAGCCCAGATGGGACAGGGGATGCTCCTGTAAGTCTTCCTTGTGCTCTTTGAGCCCAGCCCAGGAAAGGACAGTACCTGGAGCGCTCCAATGAAGACAGGCCGCTTCATTCTGGCCGTTTATAAGGCCCAGGTCTGTTAGTCAGGACTCTCTTGGTTGCCAATGACAAAGCATTGGCATGAGATCGCTTCAGCAGAAAAGAAATATGCCAAACAGATCGTAAGGTTCCCACGCACTAGGCAGGATGGAGGTGCAAGACTGGGGCCCAGAGAGGCCGGGACCAGGGAGTGGAACGCTCATCTCCGCTTGCCTCTGCCCCTCTGCTTCTCTGTCGCCTGCTGACGTCTAGCCTCCTTCATCTTGTGTTATGAAGCATGGCTGCCCGCATGCCCAAGCCTCCCGCATCCTGTAAAAGACCTGGCTGCTTCTTTGCTTACCTCTGATTTGTTTTGGGGTTTTTTTTTTCTCTGCTTTTTCTCCCCAAAGCCCCCCAGTACATAGTTGTATATTTTAGTTTTGGGTCCTTCTAGTTGTGCCGTGTGGCATGCCACCTCAGCATGGCCTGATGAGCAGTGCCAGGTTCGTGCCCAGGATCCGAAGCGGCGAAACCCTGGGCGGCCAAAGCAGAGGGTGTGAACTGAACTACTTGGCCGCAGGGCCAGCCCTGTCTGATTTGTTTAAAAAAAACAAAAGTACAAAAAATTGGGAAAAGTCTCTGCTTGGCTAGGTGTGAGTTGTGCATTGTCCCTGCCCAGTCTCCTGTAGCTGGGGGAGGGGGAGGTGTGGTCAGGGCCCTCTACCCCCAGAAAACAGAGTCTTATCGTTTAGTCGTGTTCCATATGAGTCTTGGAGACCCAGTCAGTCTTGGATTATCATTCTTAGCGAGTGCTCCACACCTGCGCTGCCCAGTGCCATAGCCACGAGCCACGCATGTGGCAATTGAGCCCTTGAAGTGTGGCTTGTCAAAACTGAGATGTGCTATTAGTGTAAAATACACACCAGACTTTGAAGAGTTAGTACCAAAAAATGTAAAATGCCTCATTAATGTGTTTTACATCAATTGATAGTATTTTGAATTTATTGGATTAAGAAAATATATTCTTAAAATTAACTTTACTTATTTTACATATTTAATGTGGCTACTAAACAATATAAAACTACATATGTGGCTCGTATTATATTTCCATTGACAGGGCTGCTCTAAACCATTGCTTCTCGAAGTGTGGTCCCCAGACCAGCAGCACCAGCATCTCCTGGGAACTTGTTAGAAATGGAGATTCTCAGGCCCCGCCCCAGACCTAGGGAATCAGACTTGGTGACGGTGGTGGGCAGATTGGGGGTTGGGGTGTGGGCAGCAGCTGGCACTTTAATGAACCCTCCAAAGATTCTGATGCAACTCAAGTTTGAGAACCACTGCTCCAACCATAACATGTTTTATCCCTTTAAAGACGAGGTTCTCTTGTGTGTATTGATTTTAGAGCTTTGGGTACCCCCCCCATCTTTGTGGAATTGAGGGGAATTTCTTAGTTACATTAATCTGTGAGCTATTTAAACTTGTTCCCTTTGTAAGCTTTCACGTGCAGGTGCTCAGCAGCTTAAATATCAGTGAAACCGTTAGTGAAAATACTTATTAAACGTATCAAAGCAACACTGAAGCGCATACCTTCATTGTGATCTGTAACAAACCAGAAATCTCAGGTAGTGCTGAAGTGGCATTTGATGCCTGGGAAACAAAGCCGAAAATGCAGCCGTGAACAGAGAAAGAACAAGAATTAGTAACTGAGACTAGTAGTTTTCCATATCTGATTTTGCATCCAAAAAATAGTGATAGAGGGAGAATAACTTCAGCTGCTTGCTTCAGAGAACAGGGGGGATCAGTTTTTAGCCTTTATGTCCTGCCTCCTGGGAAAGCTTCTAAGCAATAAATCTTTCTCAAATGGAATTCCATGTGGAAAGTGCTGGGAAATGAAGTGCTCCCTGTACAGGCTTTGCTGCCGCCCGAACTCCCCATGCTGCGTGGTAAGGAAATGGCATGCTTCTGGCCTGGAGCGTGTCTTACTCATGCTGTTGCCTGGAAAGGGCAGCATCAGATCTATTTATAGTACAGAGCGGGACCACGAAGGAGGAAGTCTTCCCGCTGCTTGCCAACTGTCATCCTCTGTTGTCTGTGGCTGTTATCTCACCAAGAACCAAGCTCTTTTGGAAAGTGGGAATGGGGGCACCCCGGGGGGTGGGTGGAGGCTGTGGTGGGGTTGCAGGAGGCAGTTTCACTTCTGGCCCAGGTAGGGGTCCTCTCATTTGTTGGATTCCCCATTCTGGTTTGCATACCGAGCCTTTGCTCTCTGAGCCTTTTGCTGTAGTTTGGTTATTCCACGGTTCTTTGCATCAGACTTACTGACTTTAGTAATGTCAGAGAATCAGAGAGAGGAAAGCAGCACGGAGTACATATCATTTGCATTACTGTGTTAGGAATTCCCTTAACTGCAACAATTTCTCTTTTCCTTTGAGGTGTTGTCTGGGGAATTTTCAAAGTCTAAAATCAGAACTGATTTTCCTCTGGGGACCCAGGGAGACACCTGGACATGCTTTTAGGAGGAGCAAATAATGGTTTTTTCTATTGAGAAAAAGTTGCTGACATTGTGAACTCTTCTCATGTAGTACTAAAACACGTGTTACACTGGTGACCTGGTGGGTAATTGAGAGGCTGAGACCTTGGGTGTAGGACCCTTTGTTACTCTGAGGCAGGAGTCCCTGTGAGAAGGGCAGTCAGGTGACTTCTGCATCAACGCATGTGTCATATTCAGTCCTGTTGTTAAACTAGGAGTCAATGCTGTTGGCCAGAAAATTTGGTTCTGTTCACATCTAGTAACTGGAAGTACACACAAATCATCCTTTCAATATTTGCTATTTGTTTTTAAAATTAATAATTTGTTTAAAGATCCTGACTAGGATTGCTTGGCTAATATTAAGACTTTCCCCGTCTTCCGTTTTTTAGAAAGTAGGCTATGAGGAGTTATTGTTTAAAAAGTAGATTTCAGTTTGGGACGATGGAAAAGTTTTGGAGATGGATGGTGGTGATGGTTGCACAATATTGTGAATGTATTTAATGCTACTGAACTCTTCACTTAAAATGGTAAATTGTTACCATTTTATGTTTTGTATATTTTACGACAATAAAAAAAATTTCTAAAATAACAATGAGGAAAAATGAAGAAAAAAATGTCGACTAGCATTTGCAGGGGTGGAACCAGAGTTTTGCCCAAATTATAACTCCTCCTATTTTCTTTTTTGTTGTTGTTGAGATATAGCTTATAAACAATGAAGTAAGTCAAAGTATGCAAAAATCTCAGTCTTAGCTGTACAGCTCATTGGATTTTTACGTGCGTTTCTATCTGTATAACCACCACCTGGTCAAGATGTAGAACAATCTGGCGGCCCAGAAGTTTCCTTCCCAGTCAGTAACTCCCCGACAGGTAACTACTATTTTGACTTCTATCACTATCATTTGTTTTTGCTGATTCTTAACTTCATATAAATGGAATCAGGCAGTATATATGGTTTCTTCCACTTAGCATAATATCTGTGAGATGCAACCATTTATTAATAAATCACAATTCTTTTTTTTTATTGCTGTGTAGTTTCCATTGTGTACTGCACCACTATTCAATTTACCCCTTTTCCTGCTGAAGAACATTTGGGTTGTGCTAGTTTTGGGCCTTTATAAATAAAGCTGCTATGAACGTTCTTTTGATGAACCTGTGTACTCACTTCCCTTGAGTATAGAACTAGGAATGAGATTGCTAAATCATAGAGTGCAGATATTTAGCTCTAGCAGATACTGCCAGTGTTCCAAAGTGTTTACCACCTTACCCCCTGCCAGCAGAGCGTGAGAGTCCTGCTTGCTCCACAACCTCACCGATACTTTGTATTGGTATTTTTTTCTCTTTCAGGCCATTCTGCGGTGTGTGTAATAATACTGTGAAATTTAAACAGTGTGAACGTGGAAAATATTTTTTTGCAATTGTGCAAATATTTAAACCTCTTACCTTCAGTAAATGACCCTGAAACCAGTGGAGCAGGTCGGAGCCGTGCGGTGGGCAGGGGCTGCCCGCTCCGTGTCTCTGTTGATTTGGGGGCTTTTTCATCCTGTTTTCTCCAGATGTCAGATATATTCTTTTTTTTTTTTTTTTATTTAAAGGTTTTATTTTTTTTCCTTTTTCTCCCCAAAGCCCCCCAGTACATAGTTGTATATTCTTCATTGTGGGTCCTTCTAGTTGTGGCATGTGGGACGCTGCCTCAGCGTGGTTTGATGAGCAGTGCCATGCCCGTGCCCAGGATTCGAACCAACGAAACAGTGGGCAAACTTAACCACTCGGCCACGGGGCCAGCCCCAGATATATTCTTGATGGCTCTGGGCACCTGCCTGTCTCCAGTCTTCTTCCAGTCTCTATTCCTCTTCAGCAATATATTTTAAAGAGATTGACAGTGGTCGAGAGAGTTTATTTGCAGTTTTTCTCATTAACCTTGAATGTAGTTTACCTGAGCCAGAAGTGTGAGCTCATTCAGGGGTCCCCCTCTTACACTTCAGTACCTTTCAGCAAATGTTTAGTCTCCTCTTTCATGACAGGGAGGAAAGCAGAAAAGGAGTGGGGGACTCGTGCTTTCTTTCTGTCATCCGTTAACAGCATTCTTCTGGCCTCCAGAAAACTCCCTTCCTTCCCTTTGACCACGTTGTCTGTATGAGATCAAACACAGAGCTCCGTGTAGAGCACATGGTGGATATTGAGGCTGTGTGTCTCTCTTCCCTCTACTTCCTCCAGACATATATTTTAAGCCATTTTTGTTGTCCTTGAAGTTTTTTGCATTGCCCTATCCTCCCTCTGTGCATCTATCGCGCAGTTCTTTTCTCATCAGCTCTTGTTCTTTAAAAAAAGTTTTTTTTTTTAACCAGGAAAGCATATTTTTTTCTCAACTCATTATTTGAAGTGTGACATGGTGGGTAATATTCACCCATAATCTTATAATATTCTTTGAAACGGTAATGGAAAATCATGCTCTGACCTGTGGACGACAGACGCGAGTTTGTCTAGCCTTGCATTTTTCCACTTCAGATGTTGTGCTCCTCGAAGTGCCGTTACTGCATCTTAACTTCTGGGCAGGTGGTACTGCTCAGGTGTTTTCTTGGTTTATAGCACTCCTTACTGAAAATGTACCTCTTCATCCTCTTTCTTTCCCTCTCTCTCTCTTAGCTCAAGAGGGCCAGTAGTGAGGACATGCTCAGCAAACCGGGAAGTACTGCCGCTTCTGGAGTCGTTCGCCTGAAAAAGACTTCAACAGCTGGAGCCATCTCTGAGCTCGCAGAGGGCCGCCTGAGGAGCAACCCAGGTAGGAGGGAGACAGGCGGGCCGTTCGTCTTGGCCATAGGAAAGCACTTCAGTGAGTCATGCATCCCTCCCTCATCAGACATGTACTGAGCACTTTGCGCCAGGCAGTGTTTTCGGCGACAGCGTCCCTGCCCTCGGGGAGTTTATATCTGGTGGGGAGATAGATGAGAAACAAAAAGGTGATGGGAAGTGCTGTGGCCCCTTCTGTCACTCTAGTTGTCCATCTGTCACCGTGTGTTCTGAAATCCTTTTGAGATCCAGGCAGGGCGGTGTGTATTCTGAGCTTGTCTTGCTGCAGTGTACATTGGATGAGCGGATGAAGTCTGTAGGTCTCTGGCAGAGGCGGGAGTACAGCCTTCTTCCTGGATCCTGTGGGACACTGGGGAGGGCCTCACATAAAGGCTGCGCTGAGTCACTTAGATGGCAGTGGCTGCTGGGACCTGTGAACTTTCTCACTGTTACTAGTTTTTTGAGAATCAGAAAAGGGTTTTTTAACCATTATATTTGAGTTCAGAGCATGAGAAGCATAAAACATCAAAGAATGTATTTAAGTTTCTTATGGAGCCACATAAATGAGAAAGCTAAGCTTTCCATGGTCTAACTCTTATAATGCAGCTCTCCGTGTATTGCTAAATTGTCTAAGATGGGAAAATAGCTGAATATGTCACTATTAATTTATAATAGAGGTTGAATGGTGGTATACTTAGATTTCTGTACTCTACAATAAAATATCACAGTCCATATTAGCTTTCCAAAGGTGTATTTTAATTTATTCAGCTTTCAAAAAGCTGAATCTATGAAGAGTGGCTTTTTTTGGATGTAGGGGTAATGGCCTTGTACTTCTACACAGAGGTTTTACTATTTTAAAGACTTGTTTCATACTAAATACACACATTTGGTTTAAAAAATAAAACAAATGAAAGTACAACTTATTTTTATCAAGCCAACCTAACAGTAATTCCAAAAGTTAACAAAGCTCCACTAAAAAAATGATAGAATGATCTCACTTTCAAATATTGGTGCAAAATGTGAGATCAAAATGTTAGAAAATAGAATTCAACAAGAAATTAAAAGAATACTACTGCACATCACAACCAAGTGGCTTTATGCCATCCAAGAATGGCTTAATGTTGGGAAGTGTAGGAATATAGTCTATGTTACAGTAGTAATAGGCCAAAGAAAAACCATTGGTCATCTCCATAGAAATGGAGGGTGCATTTGACAGAAGTAGCAATCTTTCTGATTTAAAAACAAACTTGGTAGACTATAAATGCATAGATACTTCTCTAGTGATATGAAATATATGTATCTCAAACCAAAGCTGGCATCCTACTCAATGGTGAAATCCTTGAAGTATTCCCGTTAAAATCAAGGTTGCCTACCATCACCACTGTCATCCAAATTTTTCTGCAAGTAGTAACCAAGGCAGTGAGACAGAAGAGTTATAGCTGTATAAGTATTGGAAATGAGGAAGCAGAATGATGATTTTATGTAGATAATAACATTGTATGCTTAGAACAATGCTTAGAATTTCCTGAAAATTGTAGCATTAGAAAAAACTTAGAATGTCCTGAAAATCTATTAGATACAATAAGAGTTCAGTGTGTGGCTGGTTGTAGAATATAAAATGTGAGTAGTTTGCTTATCAGTAACTAGTTAGAAAAGATAATAACATAAGAAATGATCCCATTTATAAAGGAATGAAAAAGGTAAAATACCCAGGAATAAACTTAATATTACAAAAGCCTATATTTACAAAAAACATCTTAAGACTCTTCTGAAGGACATAAAAGAAGACATAAATAAGTAGAAGGACATACATGGTTCTTGGATAGGAAGATTAAGTACAATAAAGATTAATAAGCATAATATATTAAATATAATAAAGATGTCTAAATTATTCTACAAATTCATTTCCATCCCTATTAAAATATCAGTGGGAATCTGGGAGTGGAGACACTGATAAAATGATACTGGGTTTATCTGAGACAGTGCCTCTCAATCGGGGTGATTTTGCCCTCCACCCCAACCCAGAGAACAGCTGGCATATCTGCAGACATTTGTAGTTGTCATAACTAGGGGAGTGCTACTGACATCTAGTGGGTAGAGGTCAGGGATGCTGCTAAACATCCTGCAATGCATAGGACAGCCCCCACAATAAAGAATTATCCAGCCCAATTGTCAATAGTGCCACTGTTGGTAAACCCTGATCTAGAAGAATAAATATTCGAGAATAACCAGGAAATTTCTGAAAAGTAGTAATCAAAGCAGTAACCTTAAGCATCTCAGAACTCGAGAAGAAATGCAGTTCAGTGGGACAATGGAGAAAGTCCAGAATACACCAGAGGATTTAGTATAGAATACAGGTGGTATTTTATATGAAGGTGGATAATGCACTCAAAAATAACGACTGATTGAATCTGAAGGAAAAAATAAAGCTGGATCACTATCTCATTCCTCTCATCAGAATAAATTCCAAGTGGATTAAAGATTTAAATATTGGGGCTGGCCAGGTGGCTCAGGGGTTCAGTTCACACGTTCCGCTTCTCAGGCGGCCCAGGGTTCGCCGGTTCAGATCCCGGGCGCAGACCTGGCACAACTTGGCAAAAGCCATGCTGTGGTAGGTGTCCCACGTATAAAGCAGAGGAAGATGGGCACGAATGTTAGCTCAGGGCCAGTCTTCCTCAGCAAAAAGAGGAGGATTGGCAGTAGTTAGCTCAGGGCTAATCTTCCTTAAAAAAAAAAAAAAAAAGATTTAAATATTAAAAAGTGAAGCCGTGAAAATATAAAGAGAAAACAATTTGTAGTCTTGGCCTTGAAAGGGCCTCTTTTTCCATGAGGAAGACTGGCCCTGCACTAACACCTGTGCCAATCTTCCTCTATCTTTTGTGTGTGGGATGCCTCCGCAGCATGGCTGATGAGTGGAGCAGGTCTGTGCTGGGGATCCGAACCTGCGAACCCCGGGCCGCTGAAGTAAAGAGCGCAGAAATTTAACTGCTCAGCTACTGGGTTGGCCTGGAAGGGCCTTTTTAAATAGGAACAAACACAGAAGTCATATAGGAAAAGATGAAAAATCACACAAATATAAAAAACTTCTTTATAAAAAGAGGAAATTATTTGCAGTACTTGAAACAAAGGGCTTATTTACAAAGAGTTTATATAAATCGATAATAAAAAGAAAAATAGTACAATAGAAAAATGGGTAATTCACATAAAAAAATAAAGCTAGCCAGTAGAAAGATGCTAAGTCTCATGTATAGGTCAATGTAAATCAAAACAGTAATTAGAGAACTAGTCTCCCTAATGGATTAGCCAAAAGTAAAACTGTTCATAATTTCTGGTGTAATTAAGGGTTTAGGGAGTAGCACACCACATATAGTTGATGTACAAAGACAATATCTGTCTGTGTTTGAAATATGTATTTGAAATACATATGCTCTTTCACCAGGGATTTCTACTGCTTAGCATTTAGCTATACTGATTAACATTACTGTTTACTTGAGAGAGGATCCCTGTATATATGGACAAGATGTTTGGTTGTAGCATTATTTTAATAGTGAAATACTGGAAACACCTATGTGTGTCAGTACAGAGCTGGTTGCATAATGAGGTTTTGGTACAGTGGAATAGAATGCAGCCGTGAAAATGGACACAATAGACTTGTATGTCCCCATAGGGAAAGATCCAAGTACATTACCAAGTGGGGAAAATAACATGGTGCATATAGTATGATCTCATTTGTTTTAATTATAAAAAGTATACATTAATTTAATTTTTGAAATCATAACTTTTTTCTGGAAGGATATAAAAATGATTATCTTTGAGGAGTTACCAGAATTGAAAGTGGTGGGGAAAGGAGACTTTTCATTTTAAGTCTTTCTTAACTGTTTGAAATTTTTAAACATATACATGCAATGCTTTGAAAATTAAAAACAGGATAAATACAAGTCATAACAGAAACTTTTTTTTCTGCCTTAACCAAATCCATCCTCTTCTGCTTGCCTTTTGTGCTGTTTCTTAACCATTTGTTGGTGAATTATTTAATTGTTTGATCACAGCATACGCTCCCTTTGGTTTAATGCTGGCTCCCACAGTGGGCACATTCCCACACCCCCTGCGCGTTAGTGTCCTTATTTGTCAAATCGAGGACATCCCTAAGTGTCTGCCACACAGTGATGTTGATGAGACAGATCCGTGAATATTCGTGACCTGTGACGGACTGTGGGAATGTAAGGTGCAGTGATCATTCCCATAGTCATCATTCAAGTTCAGCTCGCCGCCTACTTTAGTGTAATGGAATTATATCCTTTGACTTAGTAGAGTTGAATTACAAAATTACCTTTGTCTTTGGAACTTTTATTTTTAAATGCAGGTAGTTCTCAACATTTTTCTCTCAGCTTTTGGACAGCTGGCACTTTTGTACATTGTTATATATCCCCAAACTGCCTCGTTCATTGCGAGTGTGGACCCGTGCATCCGCTGAGGAACCCACTTTTAGAAGCAGTGGCCTGCGTGGCGATGCTGCGCATCAGCCGTTCTTTCTCAGTCGTAAGTGCTGCCTCCTCCACGTCGTGCAGTAGCGTTGGATGGTCATTGAGGATTGGGTCACTTTTTGTCTTTATTTTACATGCACGTAAAACAGGGAAATGAAAGTGCCGGTACTAGTAGTAAGTGTGGGTTTTTTTGTTTTTTTTTTTAATTTTTTTAAAAGATTTTATTTTTTCCTTTTTCTCCCCAAAGCCCCCCGGTACATAGTTGTGTATTCACCGTTGTGGGTTCCTCTAGTTGTGGCATGTGGGACGCTGCCTCAGCGTGGTCTGACGAGCAGTGCCATGTCCGCGCCCAGGATTCGAACCGACGAAACACTGGGCCGCCTGCAGCGGAGCGCGCGAACTTAACCACTCGGCCACGGGGCCAGCCCCAGTAAGTGTGGGTTTTTAAATCTCAATACTGTTGAGACAAAGATGGAAATAGATATAGTGTGTTAGAAGCGCGTCGTCGTCCCCACCCCCCGATGCTCTGGACTTACATCAGTTAGACTCAGCTGTAAAGAAAAGAAATAGAAGAAGGAAAATGCTAGCAATATGTAGTTGATCTCCTCTCAAAAGAAAGATGTAATTATAAATTATATATAGATTCTTAGGGGACCGAATTCATTTTATGGCCCTCAAGTCTTAGTTTTTGAACTTTTAGCTTTGGGACAAATTTTCTGTAATGCATAGTGTGATATTATCTGTGTTTTCTTTCAACTGTGTTAATTTTGAAAAGGATCTTGTCATGAAATTATAATATAATATTGTGGTTTTAAACTCTCAATAGTTAAACCTACCATCAGCCTGTATTGCACCCTTTCCTGGAAACTGATCTGTCCTTATAGAGAATCCCGCAAACCTGGTACCAGGAGAAAATGCTCAGTCTCTTGGTAATAACAATTATATGGTTGCTCACACTTGCGTACAGTGCTAACTCGCCATCTAACCAGTGGTGTGGGAACTGCTTGAGCGGGGGTGCGTGAAGATTTTGGAAGCCTTTTCTAGACTATTTCCTGATTCTGGTATCCAGGCCTTATGCTGTCCCCTGGTGCTCAGCCAAAGTTTGCGTCAGCAATAACAGGAACACAGCAGCAGCCAAGGTCTGGAAAGGAGTAGCTGCTGCCATTTCTCAGCCTTCTGTCATGCCCGCCGCTCTGCTGGCCTCTTGTCTGTTACCTTGCTTGGTTCTCACGATAGCCTTAAGAAGAACGTGGTGTTTTATACACATCAGGAAACCTGGCTTCAGAAAGTTCAAATGAGTTTGTATCTCCCTTGCCCACCTCATGTTTCCACGCTCAACATCCACTCTTTCTAACTGATTTTCTGAATCAGTGTTATTAACGTATCTGCCATGTGGCCCAGATACATTCTTCTTCTTCCTTTTCTCCCTAAGGTGCCCTTTGTGGTCATCTCATCTTATCCGATAGGTGTAGATTTTAGAGAACGGGGTGGTCCCTTGTGTGTAAGCAGTTGTCTTCCTTGCTTCCCCCGTTTGTTGCCCATCTCAGGGTCACAGGAATAGTTGTGGGAGCCCCCACAAAGCTACGAAGGAGTCCAGCCACTAGAGGGCAGCCTCGTCAAGAGCACTGACGTGCCCTTGTGCTCTGAGTCCCGGTTCTGAAGAATGGTTTAATTACAACTTGAGGAACAATTCTCCTTTTATTCATTCGTTAATTCATCAAATATTTTTGAGTGCCTACTATGTGCCTGGCACTGTTTCAGGCGAAAGGGATCATCAGTGAACAAGACAAAGACCCCTGAGTTCATGGAGCTACATGAATACAACGTGGAAGAGGTAAGAAATCAGCCAGGTAGACGACATGGGTGACCTGTCCAAGGGCAGTAAGAAGCCAGTCGACAGTAAGAAGCTGCTGCCAACTGAGCAAGAAGGAAGGTGGCAGTGGGAGAGCCGGGCAGAAAGGCTGGGAGGGGGGCACTGAGGGAACAGAGGAGTGATGTGACCTGACTGTATTTTGAAAGTGGTACTTGGCTACTTGCTGAGAGTGGACGTGTGGAGTAGGGAGACCAGATGGGAGGCTGTTGCTGGGCAGGAGGAAAGAAGTGGCCTGGGGTGCGCTGTAGCGGTGGAGCTGGGAGCAGTAGTCGGCTTCTGGGTATAATCTGAAGGGTAGAGTCAATGGCCCTAAACTCTCCTGAGGGACTTTTTTCAAATTGTGGTAAAATACACCTGACAAAAATTACCATCTTAACCATTTCTTTTTTTTTCTTTTTTCTTTTTTTATTATTATGATTTTTTTATTGAGTTAATGATAGGTTACAATCTTGTGAAATTTCAGTTGTACATTATTGTCTGTCAGTCATGTTGTAGGTGCACCCCTTCACCTTTTGTGCCCACCCCCCATCCCCCCTTTCTCCTGGTAGCCACTAATCTGTTCTCTTTGTCCACATTTTTAAATTCCTCATATGAGTGGAGTCATGCAGAGATCGTCCTTCTCTATCTGGCTTATTTCACTTAACATAATTCCCTCAAGGTCCATCCATGTTGTTGCAAATGGGACGATTTTGTTCTGTTTTACGGCTGAGTAGTATTCCATTGTATACGTATACCACATCTTTTTTATCCAATCATCTGTTGATGGGCACTTAGGTTGCTTCCACATCTTGGCTATTGTAAATAATGCTGCCATGAACGCTGGGGTGCGTGGGACTTTTGGAATTGCTGATTTCAAGTTCTTTGGATAGATACCCAGTAGTGGGATAGCTGGATAGTATGGTAGTTCTATTTTTAATTTTTTGAGGAATTCTCCATACTGTTTTCCATAGTGGCTGCACCAGTTTGCATTCCCACCAGCAGTGTATGAGGGTTCCTTTTTCTCCACAACCTCTCCAACATTTGTTACTGTTTGTTTTAGTTATTTTTGTCCTTCTAATGGGTGTAAGGTGATATCTTAGTGTAGTTTTGATTTGCATTTCCATGATGCACAGCAGTGATGAACATCTTTTCATGTGCCTATTGGCCGTCCGTATATCTTCTTTGGAGAAATGTCTGTTCATGTCTCCTCATTCTTTGATCGGGTTGTTTGATTTTTTTGTTGTTGAGTTGTGTGAGTTCTTTATATATTATGGATATTAAGCCTTTGTCCGGATGTATTACTTGCAAATATTTTTTCCCAGTTAATGGGTTGTTTTTTTGTTTCAATCCTGTTTTCCTTTGCCTTGAAGAAGCTCTTTAGTCTGATGAAGTCCCATTTGTGTATTCTTTCTATTGTTTCCCTTGTCTGAGAAGACATGGTGTCTGAAAAAGACATCTTAACCATTTCTAAGTGAACAGTTCAGTTGCCTTAAGTACATTCACATTATTGTGCAACCATCATCACTGTCCATCTCCAGAACTTTTTTCATCTTGCCAACCTAAAACTCTGACCCATTAAACAATAACTCCCCATTCCTCCCTCCCCCTAGCCCCTGGCAGCCACCATTCTACTTTCTGTTTCTATGAATTTACCTCTTCTAGGTACCTCATATAAGTGAATCATACAGTGTTTCTTTTGTGACTGGCTCATTTCACTCAGCATAATGTCTTCAAGGCTCATCCATGTTGTAGCATGTGTCAGAATTCTCTTCCTTTTTTTAAGGCTGAATAATATTCCATTGTATGCGTACATCATATTTTGTTTATCCATTCATCCATCAATGCACATTTGGGTTGTTTCCACCTCTTGGCCACTGTGAATAATGTTGCTATGAACATGAGAGTACAGATAGCTGTGAGGGCCCCTGCCCTGGATCCCTTTGCTTATGTACCTCAGAGTGAGAATGGCAGATCCTCCCAGTGGGTTTAAAGTAGATGCAGTGGGGCCAGAGCAGTGAGATCTGATGGGTACCCAAGGGAGGAGGATTGAGCGCCAGTCCCTTCTGGAGACAGCACTTGGCCAGAAAGAGGTTTCTGTAGTCACAGATGTACGTTATAAAAACTGGCAATACAGAAAAGTCCTCATTTAGATGCTTCTGTATATAGCACATGTGGGATTTAAAAGAATGTCACTATTTTAAACTGTTATCACTGTTTTCTACAAGTTAAATAGATCAACTGTTCGATGCCGGATGCACATTTTCCATACTCTGGGTTAATGCTTGCAGAACCTCAGACATCTCAGAGGATGAAGCAGGCTTCCTCCAGGAAGGTGTCCATGTCCTCACAGGCCCACGTGCCCACCATTCTCCAGCGACATGCAGTAGACCTGGCTGTACCTTAGGCTTCAACCTAAGATGCTTGTCGTCTTTGACCCGGGAAGGCGCTCACTCCTCTAACTCAGATGGTAGACATTCTTATTGCCATTTTACATATGAAGAATCAGGCTCAAGTGGGTTCGGCAGTGTTCCCAGCGTCAATCCCAGTCTGACTCCAGAATTCTTTCCTCCACCACACTGTTTGCTGGGGTAGGGAGACTCCTTTTCTTCCCTGTCATCTTTGCCTATTAATGGAATTCCTACTACCAATAACTAACATTCTTTGCATGCTAGCTGTGTGCTAACCACCGTTCTAAGTACTTGATGAGTATTATCTCCTTTAGCCTTTACGATAACCCTATGACATAGGATCATTATTATCTTCCGATTTCATAGGTTAGAAGACTGAGGCTTATCGAGATTAAGCAGACTGTCCAAATCCACACTTAGTAAATATTGGGATGAGGACTTGCCAATTAGGAAACTAAGGCTGAGAGAAGATGGTGGTGTGGGTCGGCTTGCTGGCGTGACTGTGGAGGAAAAGAATGTTGGAGGTTTGGAGTGGAGAGGCCAGAGGGTTGCCTGGGTATGTGGCGGGGTTCTGGCAGGGGGAGGAGCTTCATGAGCAGGGAGGTGAGGGAAGGGGTATTGAGGTGGGGTCAGTGGATGACCACCACGGGGAGGGAAGAGCACGCCATGTTCTGCAGCACAGACTTCAGAGTGGGAGGGGTTCGTTTAGCAGGCCGGAGGAGAGACAGTGGGAGGTGACAGTCGGAGGGGAGCTACACCAGCTACTGGCCTTCAGGCTCTGAAGATATGACAAGAGGGCCAGACTGGCTCAAAAAGGCAGCTGTGGAGTCATGCAGGCAGGTGAAAGTGTGGGGACACTCAGAGACAAGGCTCAGAATACAGAGTCGTGGTGATTTCAGTCGTGAGCTCTCGAGGGCCCTGAGGTTGTGGAGGGCAGAGCTAGGGGACTGAGTCTGTTTGGAGGTGACAGCTTGTAAAATCACAGAATGCCAGGAATGAGAGCTTTTGTTTTTCATGCTTGTACAGGAATCATTTATTGATGAAAATTTTTTGTGGTAAAAAAAAATAACAGTTCAGATTCAGTGTTTTCATTTTTCTTCTATTTTTTTATACATTTAATTCTTTTTTTTTTTATCATGGTAAGAACACTTAACATGAGATTTACCCTCTTAACAAATTTTTAAGCATACAATTTTAAGTATTGTTAACTATAGGCACAATGTTATGCAGATCTCTAGAGCTTGCAGAACTGGAAACTCTATACCCACTGAAAGCAACTCCCTATTTCCCACCCCCTCGACGCCTCCCACCCCCCAGCCCCTGGCAGCCACCATTCTGCTCTCTGCTGCTTTGAGTTTGACTATTTTAGAGACCTCATGTAAGTGGAATCATGCAGTATTTGACCATCTGTGACTGGCTAACTTCACTTAGCATAATGTCCTCAAGGTTCATCCATATTGTAACACGTGACAAGATTTCCTTCCTTTTTAAGGGTGAATAATATTCCACTGTGTGTGTGTGTGTGTCCATGTCCGTGTCCGTGTCCGCGTCCGCGTCCATTCATTCATTGATGGACACTTAGGTTGTTTCCATGTCTTGACTATTGTGAATAATGCTGCAGTGAACATGAGATACAGGTATCTCTTTAAAATAATGATTTCTTTCTTTTTTTTTTTAAAGATTGGCACCTGAGCTACCATCTGTTGCCAATCTTTTTTTCTTCTTCTTCTTCTCCCCAAAGCCCCCCAGTACATAGTTGTAGATTCTAGTTGTGAGGGTCTCTGTTTGTGTTATGTGAGACGCCACCTCAGCATGGCTTGATGAGCAGTGCCTTGTCCGAGCCCAGGATCCAAACTGGCGAAACCCTCGGCCGCCAAAGCGGAGCGCGTGAACTTAACCACTTGGCCACGTGGCCGGCCCCCTAAAATAGTGATTTCAATTCCTTTTGATAAATACCCTGAAGTGGAATTGCTGGGTCATATGGTAGTTCTATTTGTAATTTTTTGAGGAATCTCCATACTGTTTTCCACAGTGACTGCAGCAAGGGTGCACGAGGGCCCCCCTTTCTCCACATCCTCACCAAGACTTATTTGAGTCTCTTCCTTTTTGTCTTTCCCTAAAGCTTGCTTTTCTCCTCCCACTCCTCCTTCTCCCCCCCTTCCCCTCCTCCTCCTTCTCTGTTGAGTTTATGCCTAGATTCTATACTTTTATTGCTATCGTGGATGGGATTCTTTAGTTGTATTTTTTTCCTTCTTTTTCTAAAAAAATGTGGAATTCTTCATGAATTTGCATGTCATCCTCCGTGCTAATCTCCATGTCATTCCAATTTTAGAATAAGGTACTGCTGAAATGAACGCTCATTGTCTTTTTTAATTAGATATTTTTAAAATATTTAATTTGTAGCTGACTTACTCCCTTACTGGTCCTGATCGTTTGCCTGGTACTAATGGTTTCCAGCTGATTCTCAGTGTTTTCCAAGCAGATGATTATATCAGCTGCAGAAACAATGCTTTTTGTGTCCTCCATTCCAGTGCTGTTGTCGTGCCTTTTATTTCTGAGTTCTGCTGTGTCGTGTGGGTGACCCGAGTTGTGTTAAATGCTAGTGACGTCCTTGTTCCCCTTTTACTGTGAGTGCTTTTGGTGTCTCCCCATTACACAGGCTGCAGAAAGCTGAGATGCTGCTTTGCATGTTGACTTCTTCCTTCCTGTTTTGCTCGGAGTCGTTATTAGGACTGGGTGACGGGTTTGTTACCTGACCTCTAGGCATTCTGTTGTTACTTGACTATTACTTCTCTTTCACCCTAGAGTCCCCTTCAGGAAATTCAAATATGTGTATGTTTGGTCTCCTGAGTGTGTTTTCCATGTCATATGTTTCCTTTGATTCTTGCAATTACTTTCATTCGTCTTCTGATTTTTTAAAGTTTATCATCTAATATGCTTTGCTTTGTATGTTTCTTTACTTCGTCTGTTGTGTTTTTAATCTTTAGTCTAATTCCTCTGATCTCAGATTGTTTCTTCTTCATGACTTCTGCACTAGCTTCGAGGCTATAAACGCTCCTTAAATTTCAGTGAGAATGAAAATGAAAGGTGTTCTGGAATGTCCTGGTTCTTCTGGTACCTTGTTCCCTAGCGCACGTTCACCTGGATTCCTCAGATACTTCCCCTTTGTGGACTGCCGACCCTTTCCAGATAGATCTAGTGATTTTTCTAGCATTGTCCATCTCCACAGAGGGAAGTCTGTGTTTGTCCAGAATTGGAAATCGGGGGGATTCCGTTGTAGAATGTGAGGATTTCAGGTCACGTCTGTTGTGCCTGTTGAAGAAAGAAGGAAAAGCGTTTGCATTAGCCGTGGTGAGAGTGGGAAGGGCACTAAAGCCTGATAAGTTTTGCCTTTCTTTTCTTTGTTTCGTTATGTTGTGTTGTTGTTTTGGTGGTTGCCTGAAGGCCCTTGCTATTAGCTGGCCAGAGTTCTTTCCCTTGCATGGCTTTCAGAGTGAAATGCAGCCAGGGAGAAAGGAGCGCCAGCTTCTTTCTGAAGCTGCTCCCTGCGGAAGTTCTCAACCTAGGGGTGCCAGTTACCCTTTTTTATAATGAATATTTTGCAATGCGCCCTTGAATGTCTGGAAGTGAAATTAACTGACAGTATAATCTACCCGTATATGTTACTGAAAAGAAACCAATATAATGCCCTGACTATATTGTAGAGGAGAAATAAAAGGAAAATAAGTTCTAATAAGATAGCACGTTGTTTCACTATGTAAATACTCATGTGTCAGTGGACATCACTGTCCGGATGAACACTGCAGACCCAGCTGACGCATGTGTCAGGGCTCAGATACCGGGGCAGTGTGACACCAGTGATTTTCTGCACCAGTAACAACTCAGCGTAATCTTCTGAACGATACAAAGTGCTGTCTTCCCTTGATTCATATGTTACTTGCATTCCCAGAAAATTCAGTGTATGATAACATTGTGTAAAAACTGTTTTTGTGTTTCTGTGTAAATAGAGTTAGGTTAATTCAGATAGTTACAGATAATCAGCTTCATGAAAGCTGGCATATCCTGAAATGAGATATGCTAAGAAATGCTTTGGGAAGCAGGCTACTCCTGATATTTTCAGGGCCTGGGGCAAGAATACAAATGGGGCCCATTGTTTATTTGCAATGTTCTAATCAGTGATTAAATATGCTATTAAAGAATATGAAGTTTCAGGATTTGGTGTGACCTATTAGGTTAGGGATTTGATGAAAATAATTTTCTTGGTCATTTTCATTGTTTTTGTCAGTAATGGGTGAATTTTGTGTGGAAAATTTTATTCTTTTTTTATTTTTATTTTTTTACTGAGGTAACACTGGTTTATAACATTATATAAATTTCAGGTGCACATTATATTTTGATTTGTGTAGACTACATCATGTTCACCACCCAGAGACTAATTACCATCTGTCACCATACACATGTACCCTGTCAATCCTTTTGCCCTCCTCCCTCTCCGCTCCCCTCTGGTAACTACCAATCTAATCTTTGTGTCTCTGTGTTTATTTATTGTTGTTGTTTGATCTTCCACTTATGAAATCATACAATATTTGACTTTCTCCATCAGACTTTTTTTGCTTAGCATGATACTCTCAAGGTCCATCCATATTGTCACAGATGGCAAGGTTTCATCATCTTTTATGGCTGAGTAGTATTCCATTGTATGTATATACTGCATCTTCTTTATCCATTCATCCATTGATGGGCCCTTAGGTTGTTTCCAAGTCTTGGCTATTGTGAATAATGCTGCAGTGAACATAGGGGTACAAATATCTTTTTGACATAGTGTTTTTGTGTCCTTTGGATAAATGCCCCTAAGTGGAATTACTGGATCATATGGTAGTTCTCTTCTTAAATTTTTAAGGAATCTCCATACTGTTTTCCATAGTGGATGCACCAATTTACATTCCCACCAGCAGTGTATGATGGCTCCCATTTCTCCACATCCTCTCCAACACTTGTTATTTCTTGTATTGTTAATTATAGCCTTTCTGACAGGCATGAGGTGATATCTCATTGTAGTTTTGATTTGCATTTCCCTAATAATTAGTGATGTTGAACACCTTTTCATGTCCTTGTTGGCCATCTGTATATCTTCTTTGGAAAAATATCTGTTCAGATCCTTTGCCCATTTTTTAATTGAGTGATTCTTTTTTTGTTGTTGAATTGTATAAGTTCTTTATGTATTTTAGATATTAACCCCTTATCCAATATATAATTTGTAAATATCTTCTTCCAGTTATTAGGTTGTCTTTTCATTTTGTCGATGGTTTCCTTTGCTGTGCAGAAGCTTTTTAGTTTGATGTAGTCCCATTTGGTTATTTTTTCTTGTGTTTCCCTTGCCTGCTGAGACATGGTATTCAAAAAGATGCTGCTAATGTCGAAGAACGTATGTGTACGTTTTCTTCTAGAAGTTTCATGGTTTCAGGTCTTACATTCAAGTCTTTCATCCATTTTGAGTTAACTTTTGTGTATGGTATAAGAAAATGGTCTACTTTCATTCTTTTGCATGTGGCTGTCCAGTTTTCCCAACACCATTTATTGAAGAGACTTTCCTTTCTCCATTGTATGTTCTTGGCTCTCTTGTCGAAAATTGACTATCCAGAGATGTGTGGGTTTATTTCTGGGCTCTGGATTCTGTAACATTGATCCAGGTGTCTGGTTAGTGCCAGTACTGTGCTGTCTTTATTACTATAGCTTTGTAGTATGTTTTGAAATCAGGGAGTGTGATACCCCCAGCTTTGTTCATTTTTCTCAGGATTGCTTTTGCTATCGGGGATCTTTTGTTGTTCCACATAAATTTTAGGATTCTTTTTTCTCTTTACATGAAAAATATTCACAGTTTGATAAGGATTGTGTTGAATCTGTAGATTGCTTTAGGAAGTATGGACATTTTAACTATGTTAATTCTTCCAATCTATGAACACAGATTATCTTTCCATTATTTGTGTCTTCTTCCATTTCTTTCAACGATGTTTTATAGTTTTCAGTGTACAGATCTTTCATCTCTTTGGTTAAATTTATTGCTAGGTATTTTATTCTTTTTGTTGTGATTGTAAACGGGATTGTGTTCTCAATTTCTCTTTCTGCTAGTTCCTTGTTAGTGTATAGAAATGCAACTGATTTTTGTATGTTGATTTTGTACCCTGCAACTTTACTGTTCTATAATTTTTATTAGTTTTTGGTGTATTCTTTAGGGTTTTCTATATAAAATCATATTATCTGAAAATAGTGGTAGTTTTACTTCTTCCTTTCCAATTTGGATCCCTTTTATTTTTTTTTTCTTGCCTGATTGCCCTGGCTGGGATTTCTAATACTATGTTAAATAAGAATGGTGAAGGTGGGCATCCTTGTCTCGTTCCTATTCTTAAAGGGATAGCTTTCAGTTTTTCATTGTGGAGTTTGATGTTAGCTGTGGGTTTGTCATATATGGCCTTTGTTATGCTGAGGCGCTGTTCTTCCATACCCATTTTATTCAGAGTTTTTATCATAAATGGATGCTGTATCTTGTTGAATGCTTTCTCTGTATCTATTGAGATGATCATGTGATTTTTATTCTTTGTTTTGTTAATGTAGTGTATCATGTTTTTTTGTTTTAAAAGTATTTTGCTTTTCCTTTTTCTCCCCAAAGCCCCCTGGTACATAGTTGTATATTTTTAGTTGTGGGTCCTTCAAGTTGTGGCATGTGGGATGCTGCCTCAGCATGGCTTGATGAGCAGTGCCATGTCCACGCCCAGGATCCAAACCAGCGAAACCCTGGGCCCCCGAAGCGGAGCGTGTGAACCTAACCACTCCACCACAGGGCCAGCCCCCATGTATCATGTTGATTGATTTGCCAATGTTGAACCATCTTTGCATCCCTGGAATAAATCCTACTTGATCATGGTGTACAATCTTTTTAATGTGGTGTTGTATTTGATTTGCTGGTATTTTGTTGAGGATTTTTGCATCTATGTTCATCAGTAATCTTGGCCTGTAATTTCCTTTTTTTGTGTCATCCTTGTCTGGTTTTGTATCAAGGTAATGTTGGCATCATAGAATGAATTAGGAAGGGTCCCCTCCTCTTCAATTTTTGGAAGAGTTTGAAAAGGGTAGGCATTAAGTCTCCTGTGAATGTTTGGTAGAATTCACTGAGGAAGCTGTCTGATCCTGGACTTTTGTTTTTTGGGTGGTTTTTGATTACTGCTTCAGTCTCCTTACTGGTGATTGGTCTATTCAGATTCTCTATTTCTTATTGATTCAGTTTTGAAAGGTTATATGATTCCAAGAATTTATCCATTTCTTCTAGATTATCCAATTGGTTGGCATATTGTTTTTCATAGTATTCTCTTATAATCTTTTGTATTTCTGTGGTGTCTGTTGTAATTTCTCCTCTTTCATTTCTGGTTTTATTTATTTGAGCCTTCTCTCTTCTTTTCTTGGTGAGTCTAGCTAAATAAAGGTTTGTCAATTTTGTTTACCTTTTCAAAGCTCTTAGTTTCACTGATCTTTTTCTTCTTTTTTTTAACCCTCAGTTTCATTTATTTTCTCTCTGATTTTTATTATTTCCTTCCTTCTACTGATTTTGGGTTTTTTTCTTTTTTTCTAGTTCCTTTAGATATATTGTGAGATTATTTATTTGAGAATTTTCTTGTTTCTTGAGGTAGGCCTGTATTGCTTTAAACTTCCCTCTTAGTACTGATTTTGCTGTATCTCATAAATTTTGGTATGTCATATTTTCATTTTCATTTGTTTCCAGGTGTTTTTTGATTTTTCCCTTTATTTCTTCATCGACTCAATAGTTGCTCAGTAGCATTTTGTTTAACCTCCATATATTTGTGGCTTTTCCAGTTTTCTTCTTGTAGTTGATTTCTAGTTTCATACCATTGTGATCATTATTTCAATCTTCTTAAATTTATTGAGACTTGTTTTCTGGCCTAATATGGGATCTATCCTGGAGAATGTTGCATGTGCATTCAAAAAGAATGTGTATTCTGCAGTTTTTGGATAGAATGTTTGGATAGAATGTATGTATCTACTAAGTCCATCTGGTCTAATGCACCATTTAAGGCCAGCGTTTCCTTATTGATCTTCTGTTTGGATGATCTATTCATTGATGTAAGTGGAGTGTTATTGTGTTACTGTCAATTTCTACTTTTATGTCTGTTAATAATTGCTTTATATATTTAGGTGCCCCTGTGTTAGGTGCATAGATATTTATAAGTGTTATGTCCTTTTGTTGGATTGTTCCCTTTATCATTATGTAGTGCTCTTCTTTGTCTCTTGTTACAGTTTTTGTTTTAAAGTCTATTTTTTCTGATATGAGTATTGCTACTCCAGCTTTCTTTTCATTTCCATTTGCACGGAGTATCTTTTTCCATCCCTTCACTTTCAGTTTGTTGGTGTCTTTGGGTCTGAGGTGTGTTTCTTGTATGGAGCATATATATGGGTCTTATTTTTGTTTATCCATTCAGCCACCCTATGTCTTTTGATTGGAGCATTTAATCCATTGATATTTAAAGTAGCTATTGATGAGTATATACTTATTGCCATTTTATTAGTTTTTTTCTGGTGTTTCAGTAGCTCTTCTCCCTTTCTTTTTTCTTCTCTTGCTCCGCTCCCTTGTGATTTGATCACTTTCTTTATGTTTGGATTCTTTTCACTTTATTTTTGTGTATTTATTATAGGTTTCTGGTTTGTGATTACCATGAGGTTCATATATAATAACCTATGCAAATAGTGATCTGTATTAAGTTGATGGTCTCCTAAGTTTGACCTCTTATTAAAAACCATACACTTTTACTGCCTCTCCCACATTTTAGGATTTTATATCATATTTTACCTCTTTTGTGTGTGTGTGTGTGTGTGTGTGTGTATGCCTTATCCTCTTATCATGGAGATAGATATTTTTAGTTCTTTTGTCTTTTGACCTTCATACTAGCTTTATAGGTGGTTGAACTGCTACTTTTACTGTATATTTGCCTTTACCAGTGATTTTTTTCTTTGATAATTTTTTTATTCCTATTTGCGGCCTTTTCTTTTCAATTTAAATGAATCCCTTTAACATTTTTTGTAAGGCTGGCTTAGTGGTGATAAACTCCTGTAGTTTTTGCTTATCTGGGAAACTCTTTATCTTTCCTTCCATTCTGAATGATAACCTTGCTGGCTAGAATATTCTTGCCTGTAGGTTTTTTTCCTTTCAGCACTTTGAATATATTATGTGTGCCACTCCCTGCTAGCCTGTAACATTTCAGCTGAGAAGTCAGCTGATAGCCTTTAGGGGTTGTCTTTATATGTAACTTGTGGCATTTCTCTTGCAACTTTAAGGATTCTCTCTTTATCTTTCATTCTTGACATTTTAATTATAATGTGTCTTGGTATGGGCCTCTTTGGGATCATCTTATTTGGTGTTCTCTTTGCTTCCTGTTCCTGGATGTCTGTTTTCTTCCTCAAGTTAGGGAAGTTTTCAACTATTATTTCTTCAAATAGGTTCTCTGCCCCTTTGTCTCTCTCGTCTCCTTCTGGGACACCTATAAACGGATGTTAGTATGCTTGATGTTGTCCCAGAGGCCCCTTAAACTGTGCTCCTTCTTTTTAATTCTTTTTTCTCTTTTGCTTGGGTGATTTCCTCTACTCTTTTATCCAGATCACTGATCCATCCTCCTGTGTCATCTACTTTGCTCTAGATTCCCTCTAGTGAATTTTTCATTTCCATTATTGTATTCTTCAGTTCTGATTAGGTTTTTTTAAATATTTTCCTATTCTTTGTTGAAATTCTCACTGTGTTCATCTGTTTTTCTCCCAAGATCAGTGAGCCTCCTTATGACTATTAGGTTGTACTCTTTATCAGGTGGGTTATTTATCTCTGTTTCATTTAGTTCTTTCTCTGAGGATTTATCCTGTTCCCTTATTTGGAATGTATTCCTTTGTCTCCTCATTTTGTCTACTTCTCTGTGTTTATGTCTAGTATTAGGTAGATCAGCTATGTCTCCCTATCTTGGAAATGCAGCCTTATGTCAGAGGTGCCTTATGGGGCCCAGCAAGGTGCTTCCCTCTTGTCACTCATTCCAGATGTTCCAGGAGTGTCCTTGTGTGGGCTTTGTGTGCCCTTCTGTTGTGATGGGGTTTCTCTTGCTCCAGATGCATGAGTAGGCTAGGCAGGCCTCTGGGCTGAGTGATTGTAAGCCTCAGCTGTATGCAGCTGCTATGGTTGCTTTATTGGGGGGGGCAAGCCCCAGCAATGCTGGCTGCAAGGTCTGATATTGCACAACTATTGCTGTTTTGCTGTTAAGTGAGTCAGGCCTCCAGTGTGGCTGGTTGCTAGGCTCAGGGGCTCACATTTGCTGCAGGCCTCCAGTGTGGCTCTGTACAGCATGCAGCTATTGTTGGTTCTCTCAGGAGCAAAGATGGATGGGGCCAGCCCCAAGCATGACAGTGCACAGTCATTTCAGGCATTGGAATGAGGGGCAGATCCCCTTTGTGGCTATTTTAGATGGCCAAGGGCACAAGTCTGCTATGGCTGACATGCCCCACCACTCATGGGTCCACACACCCCACCAAAGCAGGCCCACTCACATGCACAGCCTGCTGAGGTCCACCCACTCACCCTGCTATGGAGGTTCCCACACACCCTACCTACATGGACACACATGTTCACTGTGAGCTTGCTGGTGGGCAGGGCCAGTCCTTGGGGCAGGCTACCTGCCCTGGCTGTGCTGGATTAAATAGGTGCTCTAGTGGGTGGTACAAACTTTGCACTAACTCACCAGAGGAAGAAATCCAACAGTGTCTGCCAGCGTCCATGTCAGTGCGACTGTACTAGGTCACAATGATGGCTGCTGCCAGTGTCTTAGTCCCTGGGGAGGTGGGCCCAGCAGCTTCCTGCCTCTCTGAGATGCACTCAGAGCTTAGCAAGCAAGTCTCTTTTACCAATGGACTATGCACCTTTATTTCTTGTGTTTTTGTGTTGGTTTCCAGAATGGGTGAATCTGTTGGGGGGCCCTTTAAGATCAGACTTTTCTTTCTCTGGAGTTCCCCAATGGTATTCCCCATTGGTTTTTAAAGCAAGCAAAGCCACATATGATGGGATCTTGTCTTGGTTGTGCTGAATCCAAAGGCTGGATGCCTATTGTGGCATAGATCCCCAGCTCAGATCCACCCTGCTCCTCCAGGAAAAGCTTTGCACCTTTCAGATTGCTCCTGGCTGTGAAGCGCTGCAGTAGGATGTGGCTTTTCCTCAGCAGAGGTCTATTTCTGCCTCTTCCGCCCCATCCATGTCGTCCTTTGTTGTAGGGGGGTTCTTTTTATCCAGTTTCCAGATCTCTCTCAGAGGTGATTGTTCCACAGGTAGTTGTGGATTTGTCGTGTCCATGGGAGGAAGTGAGTTTGGAATCCTCCTATACCACATCTTCCCAGAATCCCTGGCAAATTTTATTCTTTTTCTTCTCAGCTTTTTATCATGAGTTCTATGTTAATATTTTCTAGTTTCTACTACTTCATGATTCGTAATAAGTATCAAAGACCTAAAAAATGTACTGGCAGAGGGGCTAGCCCCGTGGCCGAGTGGTTAAGTTTGTGTGCTCCGCTTTGGTGGCCCAGGGTTTCGCCGGTTCAGATCCTGGTCACAGACATAGCACCGCTCATCAGGCCAAGCTGAGGCGATGTCCCACATAGCATAGCCAGAGGGGCCTACAACTGGGATATACAGCTATGTACTGGGGACTTTGGGAGAAGAAGAAGAAGAAGAAAAAAGATTGGCAACAGATGTTAGCTCAGATGCCAATCTTAAAAAAAAAAGTAATGGTACTCAAAGTGTATGATTTTTAAAAAAATTTTCATGAGGGGGCCAGCCCCATGGTTGAGTGGTTAAGTTTGCGTGCTCTGCTTTGGTGGCCTAGGGTTTGCCAGTTCAGATCCTCGGCTCAGACCTACACACTGCTCATCAAGCCATGGTGTGGTGGCATCCCACATAGAGGAACTAGAATGACCTACAACTGGGATACACAACTATGTACTGGGTGTTTGGGGAGGGAACACAAAGGATTAAGGTTGGCAACAGATGTTAGCTCAGGGCCAATCTCCTCACCAAAAAATACCAAAAAATTTTTCATCAAAATGTAAATTAAAGTCCATATAAGGTAGAGAATGTATTTCATATGTTTGTTAATTAAGCTTTTAATTTTGCAACAATTGTAGATTCACATGCAGTTTTATAAAAAACTACAGAAAGATTCTCTCATACCCTTTACCCATTTTCTCTCAGTAGTACATCTTGCAAAATTATAGTGCAATATCACAACCAGGGTATTGACGTTGATGCAGTCAGGTTATAGAATATTTCCATCACCACAAGGACTCTCCTGTGGCCCTTTTGTGGCCATGCTCACTTCCCTCCATCCGCACCCGCTCCTTAATCTCTGGCAACCACTACTAATGTGTTTTCCATTTCTATAATTTTGTTATTTCAAGAATGTTATATAAATGGAATCATATAGTATGTAAGCTTTGGGGATTGGCTTTTTTCACTCAGCCTAATTCTCTGGACATCAATCCAGGTTTTTATGTGTATGAAAATTTTGTTCCTTCTTAATTTTTTTATAGTATTTCATGGTATGGCTATACCACAGTTAAACTATTCACCCACTGAATCTGGGTTGTTCCCAGTTTTTTGCTATTATGAATAAAGCTGTTAAAAATATTTGCTTACAGGTTTTTGTGTGAACATTTTGTGGGAGCATTTCACTAGGAAAAATGCCCAGGAGTGCAGTTGCTGGGTTGTATGGTAATTGCATATTTGATTTTTCAAGAAACTGCCAAACTGTGTTTCCAGAGTGGTAGATCATTTTCTAGTCACACCAGCAGTACATGAGCAAGTAATCTAGTTTCTCCACATCCTTGCTAGCATGAGGTGTAGTCACTTTTTAATTTTACACACTGGGATAGGTATGTAGTTTTAATTTGCTTTTCCCCAATGGCTAATGACGTTCAACATCTTTTCATGTGCTTATTTGTCATCTGTATATCCTCTTCAGTGAAATGTTTGTTCATGTTTTTCACTCATTTTCTAATTGGATTGTTTGATTTTTTTTTTCTTTACTGTTGAGTTCCAAGAGTTCTTTGTCTATTTTAGATACTAGTTCTTTGTTGGATATGTAGTTTGCAAATATCTTCTCCCAGTCTCTACTTTGTCTTTTTATCCTTGTATCAGAGTCTTTCACAGAGCAAAATTTTTAATATTGATGAAGTACGACTTATCAATTTTTCCTTTTATAGATCATGCTTTTCATGTCAAGTTTAAAAACTCCTTGCCTAGCCCTCGATCTTGAAGATTTTCTCCTATGTTTTTTCTAAAACTATTATAGTTTTACATTTTATGTTTAAGCATGTGATCCATTTTAGTTAATTTTTCTGTAAGTTGTGAGACTTAGTCAAGGTTCACCCTTTTGCTATGGATGTCCAGTTACACCAGCATCATTTGTTGAAAAGGATATACTTCCTCCATTGAATTACTTTTGCACCTTTGTCAACAATTAGGTGGGCATATTTGTGTGGGTTTATATCTGGGTTCACTATTTTGTACCATTGATCTATGTGTCTATCTTTCTGCCAGTGCTTCATAGTTTTCATTATTGTAGCTATACAATAAGTCTTGAAGTTGGGTAGACTGATTCTTCTGACATTATTTCTTCTTTTCCAAAATTTGTTTTATCTAGTCTAGTTCCTTTGACTTTCTCTGTAAGTTTTAGAAAAATCTCATCTGTGTATTTTTTAAAATATTTTGGGAATTGGCTTCTTTACTGTTGAATCTTTCAATACACAAACATGGTATGTCTGTTCATTCATTTAGATCTTAAATTTTTTTTCATCAGCATTTTTTAGTTTTCAGCATACAAATCCTGTACCTAGTTTGTTAGATTTACACCTAAGTATTTCTCTCTCTTTTTTGGGGGGCAATGGTAAATGGTATTGTGTTTTTAATCTTGGGTGTTCATTGCTAGAATATTGAAATACAATTGACTTTCATATATTTCTCTTATATTTTGTGAATTTGATGAACTCACTTATTAGTTCTAGAAAGGGTTTTTAAGATTCTTTGGGACTTTCTTTGTAAACAATCGTGTCACCTGCAAGTAGGGACACTTGTAATTCTTCATTTCTGATCTGTAGGACTTTTATTTCCTTCTCTTGCCTTTATTGCACTGTCTAGAAATTCCAACGTTGAGTTGGATAAAAGTGCTGAGAGTGGACATAGTTGCTTTGTTCCTGATCCTAGGGGGAAAGCATTCAGTCTTTCACCATTAAATACAGTGTTAGCTGTCGGTTTTTTATAGGTGCTCTCTATCAAGTTGAGGAATTTCCTCTCTATTCTATTTTTCTGAAACTTTTCTGAGAGATTCCCCCGTATTCCAATGTTTATTATGAATGAGTATTGAATTTTGTCAACTACTTTTTCTGCATTGATTGCTACAATCATGTGATTTTTTTTCCTTTTTTAACATATTAATGCAATGGATCATATTGATTGATTTTTATGTATTGAACTTGCCTTACATCCCTTAAATCCCACTTTCTCATGTATATCCTTCTTTTTATATATTGCTGAATTCTGTTTGCTAATCTTTTATTAAAGATTTTTGCATCTATATTCATGAGATTCTGTAGTTTTCTTTTTTTGTATTGCCTTTTTTTTTGGTATCAGCATAATGCTACTTCATAAAATCAATTGGGAAGTGTTCTCAACTCTTGTAATTTCTGGGAGAAATTACATAAAGTTGGTGTTCTTCATTGAACATTTGATAGAATTCTCCAGTAAAACTTTCTGTGTTTGGAGATGTTTTGGGGGGAGGAGGGAGAGTTTTTAAAATTACAAATTCAAATTGCTTTAATAGTTATATTACTACTTAAATGATCTACTTCATCTTGGGTGAGGAGTGTTTTTTAAGCAATCGATCCATTTCTTCTAAGTTGTCAAATGTGTATGTGTGGAGCTATTCGTGGTGTTCCCTTTTATCCTTGTGAGCCTGCAGGGTCTGTAGTGATGTCTCATTTTGTTCCATATTGGTAATCTGTATCTTCTCTTTTTCTCTTTGTCAATCTTCCTAGAGATTGGTCAATTTTATTGATCTTTTCAAGAACCAACTCTTTGTTTCATTAATTTTTCTCTATTGTTTTTGTTTTCAATTTCATCAATTTCTTCTATTATTATTTCCTTATCTGTAAAATGAAGTTAATCTTACTCATCTCATAGAGTTGTGAGAATTAAATGAAATGGCATATAGAAGAACTTAAAGCAGAACCTGAAATGTCTACATTTTTGTAAAATGTGATTTTTTTCCACCTTCAAACTATGTTCCTTAATGGAATCTCCTACTTAGGAATTATGACAGTTAAAAAAAAAAAGGGAATATACCTATGCTAGTGTCTAGAATACCTGCCCAGAATTTCAAGCTTTCATTTCTTAAAGTATGGGTTTTTTCCTCAGAATTACACTTGACCCATGTTATGTTTAGATTTACAATATATACAAATTTAAGAGTAATAAGAATTGTTTAGTATTGCAAAATGTTCCTTAGCCACCATGGCAGCTATTACAAATACTGCAGGAATTTATGAGTACTCCAGAACCACCTGTTGGGATGTGAAGAAAAGAAAGAAAATGGAAAATGGCCACTTGGCACCTCTGGCCAAGTGTAAGAATCTATTGAATTCATGCCATGTGAAACAACCAATTTGACAAGTTAACCATTTGTGTTATCTCTTATCAAAGCCCTTCCCCAGCTTTGTACTCTGCGTTCCAGATCAGGCTCTGTTCCCATTGTGGGCTGTAGTGCAACCTGCCAACCTTCACAGCATTCAGACAAAGTCCCTTTTGCTTCAAGGACATGGAAAAGAGATGTGGGAAGTGTTTCCTTGGGGCCCAAGTGGTGTCACTCATACCAGTAGATGGTTAGAGTTACAAGTCTCACTGTGTATACACATACGTATGCAACACATTACATGCATATATGTATACATTATATATACTTGTATAGAATGCACATATTACATATATATTTGTTATATATATAATAATATATAACACACACCTATTTCAGCCCAACATCTCAGACTTCTTTCTAGCCTTCTCCCTTTCTGTTTGTAACTATCATCTCCGGTAGTGAAAAACATGGCTCTCATTATCCTCAATGTGTTTAGTTATTTGCTCGATGTAGCCAGTCTCTGAACTCATTCTCGCGCTTGCCATCTCCACCCAACTCCCTAGGCCCACCAACTCATACCCCTGTCTGGCTCCCTAGCCTCCTTTCACTGCCCCATATCTCAGCTACCATGCTGACCCCTCCACTCTGGGAAGGGAAGGAAAGATGAGCCCAGGAGCTTTCTTAATATAGTATATTATAAAGCCAATTTAATGAATTTATTACTTCTAGTTGTTTCATTATTGAAAAGCAGGAACTCTAGCCTTTTTTGGTGAGAAAGAGTTACTTCTCGTTGCCTAAACTGAAATATTGAACAATCAAGGGAATGTGTGTGAGATGCTCTCTCTGGGGTAACACGGAAAGACTGGGTGGACCCACTGCTTCTGCTGCAGGTGCTCCTCTTGTGGCCAGCGCCCAATCAGCTGGGAGGGGTTAGCACCGGAGAGAGCGTGGGGAATGCTGCCTGGTGAGTGCCCATCCTTACTAGCTTCCTGCGAGCTATCCCTGTGAATTTTACGTTGCAAGCTATCATGCAGAAAGTGGACCAGCAAACATCCAACATTTTTATCAGCTAGTTTTACTCTGTAAAAACATGGATGGCTGAGAGAGCATTTTGTGAAATACTTGCTAAGAAAAATGAAGAGTGGATTTAAAATTTTTTTTATTTATACCCTTTCTTGTATGAGAAGTCCTACAGAGATAAATGCAAGAATATAAAAATAAATGAGGAAATGGAAAAACAAAAAAATCAAAAGATAGAAGTAAAAAGTAAAGTGCATATAGATGTAAAGAGCACTGTGGTAGGCTACTAGTTTGGTGCTGAGTTTCTTAGAAACCAGGGGAAGGAGGGAAAGCTGATTAATGGTGATGAGATGAAAATAAGCCAGTAACTAATGAAACACGCAACTCTTCCTGGGACTGAAACATTAAAAAAAGTCTCCTTTGGGAATCTGAAGGGATCAAGGAATTCGATATTATAAAGTCAACAAAGTCACTATATAAAGTAAATATAACATGGCTGAACACCCACTAGCGCCTAGTTGGTTAATGTTTTCTCCTTTGTTACTCTCAAAATAATTCATACATTTACTCTTTTCTCTACACTATTTAATTAAGAACACAGCATTACTGTTAGATTTTAGTGTAGTAAACCAAGCGATGCCTGTGCCAGGAAAGAGGATTAGATTACGTGTTAAAGTAATACTGTATTAAGGATTGGGTTATGTGTTAGTAATACTACGTTAAGGCTTGGGATATGTGTTAGTAATACTACAGTAAGGATTGGGTTATGTGTCAGTAATACTATAGTAAGGACTGGGTTATGTGTTAGAGTAATAAGACATCAATAAATGCCAGGGATGGAGATAGTACGTTTATCAGTGATGGATGTTTATGTTAATAACTAATTGGTGTCTACTAACAGAAATGTGGAAGATGCACTGTGAATAAATATGGCAGGGGTCACTGTAAAAACTCAGGCACTATATGACTGTAGCACAGAAGATGGAGGATGAGGCTATTTTCCACTGCAACTGTCCTTCCTGTTAAAACACTGGGACTAAAGTCCTTTGATAGAGTCAGCTTCTTCTTCTAAATGTATGCGTTAATTTACTGGTTTTTCTAAGAGAATGATCGTGGGTGTTGCTCCTTTAGTTTGAGCTGGTTCATGGTCAGCACAATGTGACCTGGTACCAGCACCCTAGGCTTCACTATGGAAGAGGAGAAAAGGGAAAGAAATAGTGTCCCATCATCGAACAAGTCTTATGTTCCCGAAGAAAGTTCTGCTTTTCTGGTTCTGTGTAATCATCATGTTGGATGGAAGGGAAACTGAAGGTCTTTCCACTGAATTCATGGAATATTAAAGTTCCAGTCCTTGAACTTCGCTATGACCTTCTGAAATGTTCAAGTCCCTCAATGGAAAACATGATTAGATCTGCTCTCTTATGCTGATTTTCCTGGCTGCTGACACACAGTAGATTTTCAGTGTTGTATTCTCTCTTCCTGCAAGTTTGCTTGGATGACTGAGCTTGCCATTGAATTGTCTTTGTTTGCATACTGGTTTCCACGTACAAAATTAGTTTAATACTGTGGAAAGTATTTTTTTCCTAAGCAAATTACAGTACAGATAGTCAGAGCAGAAGTGTGCACTGTTGCTACCTCCCCTCGCCTGCAAATGAATCATTATCAGATTTTCTTAGTGCTGTTTGGATGGCATACTTCTCCTTATTTGATCAGTCCCAAAAGACAGCCCATTGTGGTGGTTTTATGCTATGGGAACTAATTTTGGAACATTAAGCCAAGAGATTTATAATAAAATCAACATATATTTAATAATCTATGTACAGGGTATGACATTAGGAACTGTATGTGGAGTTGATGCCAGAGAAGCGGAAAATAAGACTTGTACACAGTCCATGGAGCAACAAGAAGACGCTAAGAAAAGTCACAGAGGGGAGCCCAGACAGAGGAGCACAGACACAGCTTTGTTCTGCCCTTCCTGCCACATCCTAGCTGTGTGGCCATAAGCAAATTAAGCCAGCACCACTACCACTTCTGCTCTTGGGAGTGCCCAAGCCTGTGGATTTTGAAATGAAAGCAAGTGGAAATGCTCCTAGAGCAGTTTGGCTCATTCTCAGTGGTTTTTCTTAATTAATCAGACTGGCTCCCAGTGATCTCTGTGTCTACTTTTAGGTCCTTACAAACCATTCCTTTAAAAATTTGTTCTATCTAGTCTTTCTTCAGGTAAAGATTTTTTCATTTTCTTTATTTTTTGAATAGGTAATACAATTCACATGGTTCCAGATGTAGAGGGTATGGAGAAAACTGTTGCTCCTATCCCTCTGCCCACTCCCTTTATCACTGTCTGACAGTCTGGTATCCTTCTAGAGACACCCCGTGTGTGTGGAAGCAAATGCATATCCTCGTTCCTTTCTGCGCACAGGTGAGGGCGGAAATGGACACACCATCTGCACGTGGTGTGCTCTTCCTCTGAAGAGTTTATTCTGGAGGTCATAGAGAGGCTCCTTGTTCTCGTTTCCGTCTCTGTGGCATTGTTTCCTCATTTCTCAGTGTTTGTCGATAGCAGTTCAGGACCTCATTCTCTCAGCATGTTGAGTTGTAATTTCCCTGGGCCAGGACATTTAAGCGGATTAGGTGGTTTTCTTGGATTTCAGTTTCCTCTCACTAATGTTTGGTCTACCGTTTGCAGGGCAAAGACCATTTTGGGGTGTCTATGTAAGAGGGAAGACAGAAGTATGGGCAGAACTGCGAGAGCAGCCGGGGGGCTTTTGCCCTACCATTTTCAACAAACCTCAGCTCCTTTTCTGGATTAGCTTTCCAGACAATTTTCATAAAGGTTTCTGCCAGCCTTGTCTTCATCCAAGGCTCTGTGTCCTGTTTTTCGGTTTTCGTACGTGCTCTCACGTTTGCCGGAGCACGTTGACAACAACCTGTACAGTCACGCTGGTTGCTTTAGGAGCCTCCCCCCTTTCTTTCTTCGGTTGGTGTCTGTTACTCATTGGGGGTCAGAATCTCCCCCTTGGAGAAGCATCATGTGTGACTTTGGACAAGCTGCTCCGCTTCTCCAAGCATGTGCCCTTATCTGTAAGCTGAGGTTAATCACACCCATCTCAGGAAGCTGCGATGAGGAAATGAAATGGCATATGCGAGGAACCCAAGAGCAGAACCTGAAATGTAGATATTCTTATAAAATGTGATTTTCCTCTCAAACCATCTTCCTTAACAGAATCTCCTACTTAGAAATTATGGCAAGAAAAACAAATCCACCTGCCTTAGACTCTGGGGCATCTTGCCCAGACTCTTTCCGCTTTGCTTTCCCAAGGTGACATGTTGTTTTCTTCCAAAGTTACCATCACTTGTGCTTTGTCAACCAATTCCTTTTTTTGTCAAAATTAAACTTTTCCTTTTTGGTTCCAAGCAGTGAAATTAGGGCCAGGTTTTGACTTAGTATATGGAAGAATGTTCTAATAGCCACAGAAGTTCAGAGAAGTGTGTTGGCCCAGAAATAAAGAATTCCCTGTTATTGCTAGAGAGGTGTTCATTCTGCACTGAACAACTAGTGGAGATGTTGTTGGGTGATAGGATTAGAAGATCTTCATGAAAGACCTTTCCAGCCCTGAAGGGGTTGCTATTAAGGTCAAAGACATTTTCTTAGATATCTTCTCTTGTTTCCTTCCGCGTGGGAGACACCATTCCAGGCCCTAGGGTTATAAGATAGACGAGGTCCTTGAAGACTCCCAAACCTGCATCTCTGCTCCAACTTGTGACCTACATTCTGGAAACACTCCTCCAATTGTTTGCTGAAAATATCTCGTGGATATTCTGCATGTGTGTCCATCCATTCATTCCTTCAACAGATATTTAGAGTATCTGCTGTATTCCAGGCATCTTTCTAGGTGCTGGGGATGCAGCAATTAACAAAACAACGGAAGCCTCTGCTCTCATGGATTTTACGTTGCGTTCTCATTGAAACTCACCCTCGTTGCAGACTTGTTTAACTGCTTCCTAGTCTAGCATCTGGACTCATCCTGACTGCAGTGCCGGTTTCCCAGTCACCCAGGTAAATTTTTGTGTTATCATTGTTAACTTCCTTTCCTTCAACGTGTATTGTCTTTGCCGCAGCTGTCCACTTCTTTTCATTTCCTCTGGGTTCCTCTGACCTTGCCCAGCATAGCTCTCTATCTAAAGCACAGAGGCTTCCCAGTTGGAGCTGCGCTGCTGTTAATGCTTGCTCCGTACTCTCTTGTCCTATGCCATTGGGACCGGATTGGGTTAATTAACTGAAAAAGTTGGTTAAATCAGGGAATCTTAAAACGAAGCATAGATACTTTAAAATGGTTTTTTTCACCTAAAACATACAAGTGTCTATTCATTTGCTGATCTCCAATTATAGGGCCAAGGCATTTTCTTAGAGCAGCCCTGTTGATTGGATTTTAACATCTGTCCACATTTGTAGTACATCTTCCATGGTTTCCATGTTTACAAATCTTCCCCTAATCTTTTATAGTTGCTTCAGCCATTTTTTAACGACTCAGCTTCATTGAGTCTTTTTAAAGCATTCAGCATTGTTTCAGAGGAAACAATGTCTCTCTCTCTCTTTGTGCTCATGTTTCACTGGTTTACATAATAATTAAGTTATGTAAATAAAAGCTCTGGTAGAGCTAGCATAAACAGGTTTAGAACAGACACACCTGACTCCTAGTACACACAGACACCCAAATGGTGGAGCAGAAGTGCACAGTTGTTGGGGAGAGCAGCCGACCAACCAACAGTATTCATCTGGCCCAGGTCGTTAATCAGTATGTCTTATTAAAATGGGGTACGTTGGTTATTTTGGTGAATTGGTTATCTGTAAACTGTTAGGTAGAGGGTGTATAAGAGAGCAAGTTTTGTATTACCAGAGTAATCTTCCTAAACCACACCTTTCATCAGACCACTTCTCTGCTCAGACAGTTCAGGCACTCCTCACCGGGTAAGGAACCAAGGGCAAACCTCTCGCCTTGATTCAGCGTGATCCCATTGCTGCCTTATCTCGATCCCCTTTCGTGCCTTGAGCTCCAGTCCTGGGCCAAGGGTGGCTTGTTCTCTGAACACACTCAGGACTTTCTCACAATCAAGCCTTTGTTCACTCAGAGGAACAAAGACACGGCCCGGCTGCTGGGCCCTGCTTGTCCGGGATGCGCATGTCCATGCCAGACACCTCCTCCCACTGCCCCCTGCCCGCTCCTGCCGCTCTGGACGTTGATGGAGTGAAAGGACCAGCTCATAAGCAGCACCTCCTTCATAAAGCCTTTCTTGCTCTCACAACAGGATGTGCTTTTCCCTTTTAAAGGCCCTCTGTAGCACTGCATTTGCAGTGCTAAGACGCTCACCATATCCCTCCTTGTACTGTTTCTCTTTCCTGCCTAATAATTCTGGGTTGCTTTGAGTGGAAGCCAGTTTGTTGGACCTGCTGGCAGCACATTCAGTAAGCAGGCACATGCCCAGTATGGGTGAGGCCTCTCGTTTCCCTTTATCTCATCTTCTCCAAAGCCTCTCTTTCTAGCTTTTATTCCCGGCAGGGAGGCACCCCCAGGCTTCAGTCATACCAACTGATTCAGAGTGGGGATGGGGCCCTTTTTAGATGGGAAGTAATGCATAAAATCTTGAAGGGTTACTCATTTATCTCCTTTGACTTTAAAAAAGCAGCTTTATTGAAGTACAATTTACATATCATAAAATTTCACCCATTTAAAATATGCAATACGATTTTTAGTAAATTTACTGAGTTTCAACCATTCACCACAACTGTTTTAGAAAATTTCTGTGACCCCAAAAAGATCCCCTGTGCTGTTTCCAGTCAATCCATTTCACCCCCAGCCCCAGCAACACTGCTTTCTATCCTGCACATCCTCCCTTGACTTTTCCTGCCATCTTTCATCATTGGAGTGTTTTTTAGACTAGTGTACATGCAATCTGCCTGAGGAACTTTTCCTCTGATTCTTTCACTATGCTTTGTGACCCTCTCTTTTACTCTCTCTCCATGTTCAAGTTTCTCCTGCTTTTCTTTCTTATGTGAGCCTACTCTGTTTAGCAAGTTGGCCTTTGGCTTATTAAGAAAGTTGAGGTTTTCCCCTCTCCTTTAGAATATGGAAAACTTGATTAGTGTCATGTACAAAACAGATACTGATATCTATTTATGGAATAAAGCAATCTAAACCTCTCTAAGGCATGGAAAATTTTATCTCCTGTTATATTCAGTGCAGTGCACTGCACATAAAGCCACATTAATTATTATTTTTTGGTAAGAAAAATGATATTGTTTTTATTAAATGATTAATGCTTGATAGCTTAAAAAGTTTATGTAATGTAGAAAAGTACAGAGAAAGTTAGAGCATGCTCTAGAACACCAACTCTCAGAAGCAACCAGCGTTAACTATGGTGATTATCTTTCGAAACATCTCTCTCAGGAGTGACACAGCCATAAAGAGAATACTGATAGAGTTGCTAGCTGGGGTAGGCAGCTTTGGGTGCAGTGGGAATCCGCCAGACATAGGCATCCTTGAGGGGTAGGCCTGCAGCAGGAGCAACATCTGACCACATGAGGCATGGAAGCTGTGGACACCAGCAGCACTGGGTGGATGGCAGGCTTGGCCTATGGAGCAGTTCCATTGACTGAGACAGGAAGAGTGGGGAGCAGTGGCAATGGGGGGCCTCCTTGTGCACTTGAGTGGAGGCTGGAGGTGGAGGCTTCTGCAGCTGGACTTCCTGAGGGAGTTCTGTAGGAGAGAGAACATAAAGAGCACGTGCTCCAAGTTCACTGAGCTCTTGCTTTGAGACCTTGGAGGCCGCCACACTCCTAGGACTCCCAGAAATAGTTGGAGGGAGCTTTGCAGTGGGGATGAAGGTCAAGTTACAGTAGTAAATGACTAGAACCAGAAAAATACCGTGTAATTCTATTAACGTGACCCCATTTCTACTCCTAGGCTTGTGCAACCTAGGGAATCATAGGTTATGCAAATATATAGGTAGGTATTCAGTCTAGACCCTTCTTTCACATATAATGTGAATTCCAGAATCTTGAAGGCCAATGATGATTTTATACCAAGCTCCAAGGGAGGGTGGTGGGTAGATAATAGAGCTCCTATAGGCTCAGGGGTGGCCTGAACATGGTCACTTAATGAGTCAGTGGCTGAGACAAGTATAGACAAGGGAATTTTTGCATTTATAGTGCTAGTTATCATATCTCAATCTTCTTTCATTTAGATTGTAGAGATGTTATTTGTATTTAAGTTAAGCCCTGTTAAAGATAAAAATGTGCTGTCTGTAATTCAAGGATTTTCAAGATTTTTCCACAGTTTATAGTTACTTATTGCAAGAAACAATTTGCTTTTCTTTTTTTTCTTTTAAAGATTTTATTTTTCCTTTTTCTCCCCAAAGCCCCCCGGTACATAGTCGTATATTTTTTAGTTGTGGGTCCTTCTAGTTGTGGCATGTGGAATGCCGCCTCAACATGGCCTGATGAGCGGTGTCACGTCCACGCCCAGGATCTGAACCGGCAAAACCCTGGGCCACCGAAGCAGAGCGTGTGAACTCAACAACTTAGCCATGGGGCCGGCTCCTGCTTTTCTGAATCTTGAAATGTTGTCTTCTCTTTCAAGATTCTGTGCCCAGCTTCTACTGGAGGCAAAGTGGTATAGAAGGAAAGAACAAGTGCTTTGGAGGCAATAGACCTGAATTAAATTCCAGCTCCTTACTTTCAGTCTATATGAACTTTGGGCAAGATCACTTAATCTCTTTGAGCCTGAGTCCCTTACTTGTAAGAGGAGAAAACGAATGGCTACACAGTCAGATCATATCTGATTTAGCTGGACTTCAACACTGAGGAAGTATACTGTGTTGTATAACAAAACGAAAGGGAGGTGAATCAAAGGCTGTTTAATTTGTGGGCTCAGTAATGTCATTGAGGGTCAGGTTCTTTCCATCTTTCTGGTCTACCATCATGACCATGTTGACTTGGCGCTCTGGCTAGCTGCCCTCACCATCTTGAGATGACTGCTGTGGTTCTGGCCATCTCGAGTAGAGAGGACAAAGTCCAGTGGAAGAAGAGGGCATCTCTTCCGGTATGTTCCTTTATGGGCAAGAGAACTTTCCCCAATCTTCCCATCACCAGACCTCCCCTCATGTGGTGTTGGCCAGAATTGGGTCACAAAGCATCCCTAACCCAGTCATAGCGAGGAAGATGGAGTCGCTGTGACTGACTTAGACTATGTAATTAAGATTCCCTCCTGAGCTAAGAACAGTGTGACCTTCCATCAGCATCATGTCCATGGAGTTCTTTAGCAAGAAAGAAGTAGGAAATGGGTGATAGACGGGCGATCCCCAGTGACTGTTATTCCTGTTTTGTGGTGTTACTTTAAGTTTGAGATAGTTATTTGGATCATGATTCTTTTCAAAGGAGTAGACTTTATTTTTTAAAACAGTTTTAGGTTTACAGAAAAATGAATGGAAAGTATAGAAAGTTCCCATATTTCCCCTAACCAATTCCCCTAGATTCCCCAGTAATTAACGTCTTGCATTAGTGTGGTACATTTGTTACAGTTGATGGGCTAATATCAATCCACTATTATTAACTAGAGTCCACAGTTTATATTAGAGTTCACTCTCTGTGTTATACATTCTGTGGGTTTTGACAAATGTATAACGACATGTATCCACCGCTGGAGTATCATACGGAGTAGTTTCACTGCCTTAAAAGTACCCTGTGCTCCACCTGGTCATCCCTTCCTCTCTCTCTCCAAACATCTGGTGAACACTGATCTTTTTACTGCCTCCATAGTTTCGCCTTTTCCAGAATGTCATATACTTGGAATCGTACAGCATGTAGCCTTTTCAGACTGGCTTCTTTCACTTTGCAATATGCATTTAAGGTTTCTTCATGGTTTTTTTTGTGGCTTGTGAGTTCATTTCTTTTTTAGTGCTGAATGATATTCCACTGTATGCACCACAGTTTGTTTATCCATTCATCTATTCACCATCTTGGTTGCTTCCAAGTTTTGGCAATTATGAGTAAAGCTGCTGTAAACATTTGTATGCAGGTTTTTGTGTGGACATAACTTACCAACTCATTTGGATAAATACCAAGTGGCATGACTGACAGATTGTGTAGTAAGGACATGTTTAGTTTTATAAGAAACTGCCAAACTGTTTTTCCAAGTGGCTGCACCATTCTGCATTCCCACAAGCAATGAGAGTTCCTGTTGCTCCACATCCTCACCAGCATTTAGTGTTGTCAGTGTTTTGGATTTCCACCTTTCTAATAGGTATTAGTGGCATGGATAACGATTTTTTAAAAATCTTGGACGAGAGAAAATTTGAACTCTGATTAGCGATTTGGTGAGAAATTATTGGTAAGTTTTTCAGTTGGAATAATGGAATCGTGGTTTTGTTTTTTTAAAAGAGTCTTTATCTTTAGAAATACATACTGCAGTATTTACCAGTGAAATAGGATGTTTGGGATTTCCTTCAAAATAATTGAGCCTAGGGAAGAGAGAGTGGATAATGGTAGATGAAACCAGTTTGACCATGAGTTGATAATTGCTGAAACGGGGTTGATAGGTACATAGAGGATCATTATAATATCTCTTTCTACTTTTGTATATGTTTGAAGTTTTTTATAATAAATGTTTAAAAGTAAAATTTGATGTCATGTTATTAAAAAATAGTGGACACTTCAGTGTTTAGTAAAATTATAAACTGTCTTCTATCTTCTAGTACCACCTTCAGATTAAGCTCAGTCCTTAATAGTATTACGGGGAAGAAATGACTATCTGTTAAATAATTGTATATGTACTGAATTAATAATTATTTAAAGAATCCTCCTAGAAACTGAAGAATCTTTTGGTAATATAAGCAATTTTACCTGAAATTATTTTAAGAATATATGTGATTTTTTCAAAGTGAATTTTTTTATTATTAATGTTATTTTTTATGTATTTATTTATTTTTTGAGGAAGATTAGTCCTGAGCTAACATCTACTGCCAATCCTCCTCTTTTTGCTGAGGAAGCCTGGCCCTGAGCTAACATCCGTGCCCATTTTTCCCTACTTTATATATGGGACGCCTGCCACAGCATGGCTTGACAAGCGGTGCATAGGTCCACACCCAGGATCCAAACCAGCGAGCCCCAGGCCACCGAAGCGGACTGTGCAAACTTAACCCCTGCACCACTGGGCCGGCCCCTAAAATGAATTTTTTAAATTACAAACGCAAAAAGCAGTACATGCCCACCAAAGCAAAATAAAAAATGTATATGGACAGGCAAAAAAAGAACATAAAGGACGTAAAAATCTTACCCACTCAAATAGAGCCACTCTTAATCAGAGCCTTGAGGATTTCCAAACCCTTTCCTCCATATCTGGGTATTTGTATTCAGATATTTTTTGTTTGTTTATGTGCAAAAAGTAAGAATTACATTCTTAATATATGTACCATTCTGCATTATAAGTTAGTACATCTGACACACTGTTTTAGGGGCTGCATAGGACCCCATTGTATGGCTGCATCATAATTTATTTAACTAGGCCTGTGTTAAACATTGAAGGTTTTTCCCCAGCTTTTTGCTGTTATAGACACAGGGGAATCAGTGCAGCATTGTTAAGAGTACAAACTCTGGAGTTAAATGGCATGGATACTATGCAGAAAAACGTGAACATAGCAGGCCTGGGACATTATCCTTAGAAAGTCTGCTTGCAAGGTTGGCGCTTGGCTCATGTCTGGGAACTTGGATTTCAGGATGGTTTCCTCCACCCCAACTGATAAGAGAGGCTCACTGTGCCTAAACTGTGTGCGCAAACACTGAGGTTTATGCTGAACACCTGCATTCCTCTGGAAGTCGGGAATTTTGTTAGGTGCTAGGCAGAGGGTGCCTTTGTGACCAGTCCTCAATAAAAACCTGAGCACTGAGTCTCTAGTGAGCTTCCTTCATATACAACATTATACTTGTGTTGTCACAAGTTGTTGCTGGAGGAATTAGGACACTCTCTTTGACTGCACTGGGAGAGGATTCCTGGAAGCCTGCACCTGGTCTCCGTTGGCCTTCATCCCAGGGGCCCTTCTCATTTCTTGAATCCTTTCACTGTAGTAAATCATAGCCATGAGCACAACTACCTGCTGAGCCCCAAAAGTCCTCCTAGTGACTCTCCAAGCCGGGGGGTGGGCTGGGGCACCCCTGACACACGTTCCAGTCCTGGCTCTGCCACTTTACAGCTAGGTAACCTTGGGCAAGTTACTTACCCTCTCAGTCATTTCCTAAACTTGGAGTTAAAACATAGTTTTATCTTGTTGGATTTTTATGAGGAAGTAAATAAGTTAAAATAGATAAAGTTCTTAGAATAGTCCCTGGCATGTAATTATTTCTCAATAAATGTTAAGAATTATTATCTTGGAAACTAGATGTTTATGTATATTTGTAATTATTTCTTTTGAATGAACTTGTAGAAGAATTGCTGGGTTTATGGATATGCACATTTTTTTTCTTTTTGTGTGTTCTGATCATAAAAGTAAAATATGTTTATTGTTAAGGCATTAGAGATACTTGCTATGGAAAAAGTCCTTTCTAACTCTATTTTTCAGATACAGGTATTTGTAGTAATTTACTATATACATGTCCAAATTTATTTCTACATATACTAATATGTACAATACAATATAGTATTTTTTAATAAAAATGGGACCATGTACATATTATTTTATTGTATATGCCTGAATATAAAGGACTCCTTATATACAATAAGGATTCCTAAAGACCTTTTTTGTCCTCTTTAAATAAACACTTCAAATACAGATGAAATAGAAAATATATAATTTTAATGTCTAATTTATCAACTTAGATATACCTTTACATTTGAAATCACACATTATGTAAAATGTAGTAATTTCGAATTACGTTGTTGCTTTTTTTAAACAAGCATCACAGGCGTCTTTGACGTGACCATCAGCCGTCATCACTAGAGGCATTTTGAGGTTAGTTCACAGTGGTTCTGGAGCACATCAGCTCCACTTCCTCCTGTTGCTCAAGATAAGCACTCTGATTCCACTGGAAATTTTATCCCATTCACCTAACATTCAGGCAGCTGGTTTTCATTTGCCCTGTATGTGTGATTGCCACAGCCTGACTTCTTACTACACTGCTTTTATTTTTTTATTTATTTATTTTTTTATTTATTTTTTTTTTAAAGATTTTATTTTTTCCTTTTTCTCCCCAAAGCCCCCCGGTACATAGTTGTGTATTCTTCGTTGTGGGTTCCTCTAGTTGTGGCATGTGGGACGCTGCCTCAGCGTGGTCTGACGAGCAGTGCCATGTCCGCGCCCAGGATTCGAACCGACGAAACACTGGGCCACCTGCAGCGGAGCGCGCAAACTTAACCACTCAGCCACGGGGCCAGCCCCTTACTACACTGCTTTTAAAGTTATCTTTAAAAGATTTGTGTACAGTGATGTCTAATACTTAAAATTGTGAGGTCATGCCCTCAGGACTAAGTATTATGAGTGTATTAAATTCTCTACCTCCTTTTAAAATGGTTTTATTAGGTAACCTCTATCAGCATCTAAAACTGTCATTGATCAAGGTTGTTTCAGGATGTGTCTTCCTTAAACAGTATTTAACATTGATTGGATCCTGGTGTTTTTTTTTTTTTTTTTTTAAAGATTTTTTTATTTTTTCCTTTTTCTCCCCAAAGCCCCCGGTACATAGTTGTATAT